>NC_085136.1:271651814-271951814 GCF_035046485.1 Aedes albopictus
CTTAAAAGAATTCTCGAGACCATTTCTGAATCAATTCCTGGAGGAACAACTAAAGACATTTCTGGAGAAACTTCTAAAGAAAGTGCCGGAAGAAGTACTGAAAGAACTTGTGATTATTCTGGGATTGTAAAAGGAATTCCTTGAAGGACTCCTTCAGGCAACTAAGAAAATAGCTAAGGTACACCGGGGCAAGTTGAAACGGGTGGGGCAAGATGAAACATGAAGTTTTGAAATAGATTTCAATACAAATTGAAAATTTATCGTTGGTTAAAAGATTGTTATACTAGGGTTTTTTGCCCTATTCCCGGCACAACATGTAAACAAAATTATTTATAACCTTAATTCACAACGAAACGACTGTTTTCAACCTCTTCTTCCGTCTGAGTGAGATACCTTATTGATTAAACTTGTTGTTAACAGTGATTGTTGTGAAGATTTTCTGCCGGAAAGTTGATTTTGAGTGAGTTTACTGCACCTAGTCCAGCACCAATTCTCGGCACCAGTGCCGAACTTCCGGCAAAATCAAATGGGAAATCACTTCGGCACCCATCTTTGTGCTGCCGAAGTGCACCCGTCTGCGAGTAATATTTGTTTTGAGAAATTGTGCGGCTTCAGAGTGAAAGTGTAGCTCATTGACTGTGGATTCCGTTGCGAAAAGGTTGCGGGAGACGATTACCTACGGAAGAGCGTTTGGAAAATATGCGACAAGTGATATTTTGTTTTGTTTTGCTGTGAGGTGCCGGAAATTGACGCGGGTGCCCAAGTAGTTCGAAACCCTATACGTATCTTATCGCGTTTCAACAATTGTGTCAATTGGTTCAGAATTGGCTGAGTTATAGCAGAAAAGTGCCCAAAATAGGACCCCTGCCGAGATGGTTCCATTTCCCTGAGTTCCCCTATATTGAATACCAAAACGTACAAACAACTTCTCGCGAGATCAAGGGCAACCAACGCTGACCAAAACAAACAACAAAAACAAATGACATACATTTGGAACGGACTGATTGCCGTTCCAAACTTCGCGCGAAATGGAACAAAGTGTAGTACCTATAGTTTCAAGTTCCATTTTATTTGGAACGAAACTGTGCTAAAAGATAATTTAAAACTGCGCGGTGGAAGGGTAATTTTTATGTTAGTCTATTCATCTGCCAAAATTTGGAGTGGAACGCTACCGCTGGAAACGACCTAAAAGAACTACGATTTTCTTAAAATAATAATAAAAAAAAAACAATCATTGTCCTTTGGATTCTATTTCCGTCTAGTCCACATCTATTTCGAGCACAATCTAAATTCAATTACTGGCACACCTTCTACGTGACACTATGGTACCTATCTATATGGATAGTCAAAAATTGTCATTTGACCGTGTTGAGTCGAAAAGTCGGTCAAAATCTTCACAATTCAAATCAAATCATGTGTTCAAAGTACGATGTTGAGTTAATAATAATTGTGCCCATCAGTTCATAAAACGCCACCACAGTGCAAGGAATAAATCTTTCTCTGCGGCTGTGAAATACGATGTTTCGTATACACAAGATCCACACAGACATTTGTTTGCATCTTTCCTTAGGCAAAGATAACTTGTTGTTTACAATTTACCGATGGAAAAAAACAAACAGTTCATTACAACAATTGATCAGCTTTCGCTGCATTATACAGCAGTGAAATCCACCTTTGAAGTGCCACCAAGCTTTTGTGGGGTGTGATTTAGAGGTCAGTACAATAAGTGAATCTGGCGAAGTGACAATTGAATGGTGATGAAGATCAATTCGGCTAACTGCTGTTTTGGTGCAGTTGTCTTCTTCATAACCAAAACGATAAAAATGGTAGTCGTAAGTAGAGTAAAACTGAAACGCTATGTTTTTGCTTTTATTCGATTTCCAGAGCTATAGCGGATGATCATTGATGGTCAACATCTTTTTGCTTCCTTCTAATGAATCATTGGCAAATGTAAGTTGGGATATATTTAGTTATCATCTATTTCCCATCTGCTATGATGAGAATTAGCACACATGACGAAGTAAATTTCTACTCTAATACAAATTCCGTTCGTTGAACCAACTATGCGTCACGATTCCAAACCTCATAGCGCCCAAACCATCGCATCCTTCGCAATAACGTGTCCCACAGCGCGCTTTCGTGATCGATGCGTGCCAAAAGCCGCGGGAAAGCTCATGCACCACAGTGCATAAATTGCACTCCAGTCGACCAACGGCGCTCTGAACAATTTCCACCTCCACATACTACCTACTGCCACCGTGGTCAACCGGACCGACGACCGACTGACTTGCAGTCCAGCGCAATAAGATTAATCGCTGATATGATTACGATTTTTATTAGCGCTTTTACAACCGTCGTCATATCGACTAATTCCGCATAGTTTTGTGCGATCTTGCTTTACGGCTTCCCGGCGCACGGTGTGCCAAAAACCGTTATTAACAAATAAAAATGTCCACCCAAGTCGTACCCGGCATTCGAAAGATATACTATTCTAGTATCTCCTCTGAAAATTTGAAAATCTTTCATCGAGGGAAACTAAAGTTTTTGTGATTTGAAGTTTTTGAGCTATTTCTATAGGATATTCTTATATGAGTGAATATGCACGCACGGTGTGCCTGATACCATTATTAACAAATAAAAATGTACTCCAAACTCACACCCGGCGTTCGAAAGATATACTATTCCAGTATCTCCTCCGAAAATTTGAAAATGTTTTATCGAGGGAAACCAAAGTTTTTACAGTTTGAAGATTTTCCTATACTTTCATGGAACTAGCTCATATATGGGAATATTGTCAAACTGTGCTTTTCATATCTTAAACAAATAATAACACTGCTAAACAACATTAAAAAAAAAATCGTATTATGAGATGAGAAAAAAGACCGGGGTTTTGGAACCCAAAAAGTGTCATAGTGAAAGAATTTTCGAAAAATATTGGAACGGGACTTCACAGTTGAAGACCGAAGTTTTAATTGAGAACTTGGGTATTCAATTGATATGTGCATTAGAGTTTCTAGGGTCCCAAACCCCTATTATTATTTTTTTCTCATCCCATAACGCGAACTAGTGTTGAACGGTGTCATGAGTATCACAAATTCCAAAAGTACAATAAATAGTCAAGCAACTTCTCTGAAAATTTGGCAACATTTTTTTTATCTGTATTAACGAGATTTTTAGCTCTAGGCTAAGTTCATCTCGGGACCCACACTTCCCGAGCAGAAGGGAATACCTAATGGATACCATGCCAATACCATCCTCTGCTCTAATACCTCAACTTTGTATTGTGTTGCTATTCTAGCATTGCATACAATAGCATCACAATAACAGTTTGATGTATTAGAACAGAAATTGGTATTCATATGGTATTAGTTATATATAGTGCTGAATAATAAACGGATAACATAATACGTTGTTTAAAGACTTTACCTAAATTCAATTTCTAAGAGATTTTTTTAAATCACCTTTTGACAGCTGATCAACTGCTTGAAAGCTCCGCCCAGTACAAAATGCAACGAGAAGTGATTTGACAAATCGCTCCCAAACTTCAAACTGATTTTAAAATAGGTTCCCGGGTACCAAAATTCATGAAAATTTGGGTTTCGGCTCAGCTTGACATGCAGATTCAGAATATGGAATTATCTCAACTCCGTTAAAGAAGCCAATTGCCTACCCACGTCACTCGCATCGTTTTTGTTCCAGCTTGCCCACTACCGCCACCTTGTTGATGGTTGGCCAAACAAGCCAAATTTTCAGCATTAGGCAAACACGTTTACGTGATTTTGATTTCAATCGAAACATACTTCGAACATGTTTACGTCTGTTTGTCTGTGGTTAGTGTACAACACATTTTTATTTATTAATAGTTACGTTAAATGCCCTGAAATACCATGACTTCATTTAATAACCTCCGCCTGTCCGCTCTGCTCTTACACTTTTCATATGTATATTATTCTTATTATAAATATCCAACTGTAACACTTGTAACTGCTTGTAACACCATAGACTAAAAAACTTCACTTTCACGACTAACACTTTCATCAAAATAGAAAAAAAAATCTTATAAAAAGTTTAACGAACAAACCAAATGGTTTACAACCTTGAAGTTGAACAAACAAACCAAATTGTTCACAGCCTCAAATTTGTTTTTGTTTTACCCGCGCGTACCGAGCAGTCACCCAGTGCAGTGAAAAATATCGTCGTCTGGGTTGTGAAGTATTTCGCTGCTTCGCCTAGTTTCAGTTAAAATGGAAGTGGAACTTAATCCGCGAAGTTTCCGGCAATCTAAAGTGGTCCGCCGAAAAGGAGTGGTTTGCCGAGTGGAGTGCCAGAAGACGGAAAACAACCGGTCGGAGAAAAAGTTCCGTTCATAGCGGCGACAGCGACGGTGTACGAAGACCGATGGAACAGCCAGCTTCCGTTGGAAACACCGCGGAAGCAACAAACCACTGGCATCCTGGTCCCTGTGACAGATCCACTACGCGGGGAAGAAAGTGGAAGAAAAGCCAAGTACTCCTCTAGCAGCTGAGAATGGTTCACCAGAGCAGGAGGTGCAACTGACTTGTGCTTGGCTCATGCGGCCGTGGAGAAAATCCCGATAGGCTGTTGGCCTGAAATCCACACTCCTAGGACGGGTTTATCATCCGGGAATGATGAGGCCAAAAAGCCACAGCGTTGGAATAGATGAACCCAGTCGATGAGCCTACTGACCTTTCTTCTAGCACCCAGGGATCCGCTACGACAAATAGGTTATGTAGAAGTACCGACTGTGATCCGGAGAAGGCTACATTTTGCTTCGCAAAGCTGGAGACGGCCAATCCCGGTCAAATGGCATCCTGGGTAAAAGCTAGTAGTCCAGGTAAGTATTACGTGATGAAATGAAGCAGGTACGGTTATTGAAATGCCATGATTTGTTCTTTTATGTGAGAGCTGAGAAAGTGTTCTGGGAGCCATGAAGCCATGGTTTGATAGTTGTATTTTTCTTCTTGGCGCAACGTATCTACTGAGACAAAGTCTGCTTCTCACCTTATGTGCTCTATGAGCACTTTCACAGTTATTAACATTTCTGAAAGGATCCTGGATGGACCCGGATCCTCAGCAAGGTCTTGCTGAATATCCGCGCGCTCATCGCATCGGCTATATGGGCCGTATGGGCCCTATAGTCTTGTCTTTTGACCATCATCGACCAAACATTAATCACAGGGGCGGATTCAGGTCTAACAGCCTTGGTTGGAATGCATGGAATGTCCAAACGTCTTGATCAACGATCAAACGATCAAATCTGACTTAACATGTCAGTGGTTGCTCCTCCGTGAATGATCTGAACTGGTATGAATTGCAAATTGCACTGAGATCCAGCATAAAAGGGACTGGGACACTTCACTTATTCTCAAATTGCAATTTAAGTGGCTCACACATTTTGGATCAATACCGGCGCTAGGCAAGTCCATGCAGTCAGTTGGGAAGGGAACAGAATATTAGAGTGGAATGCCCAAACCTCTCACTGAAAAAAATCGACAATCAGGAGTCTTGCCAGTTTTATGGTTGTTGAACAGGTAAACAGTGAGGGGGCTGTTCATAAACCACGTAGACCAAATTTTGGCCATCTCAGACCCCCCTACCCCCTCGTAGACTTTCGTTAAATTTGTATGGAGCGTAGACTTTGGGCAGACAAACCCCGCCCATCCCCCCAAAAAATCTACGTGGTTTATGAATGGTCCCAAGGAGGTTTATTAACGTGTATCCGTGTATGGATTTAAATTTTTATTTTATAGAACTATTAGGGCAACGGAGCCATTAGTAATTCTATGCTCCTCAATTGATCCTATTCGTAAACAAAGCTATTGCTATTGCAGCACCGATTGATTTTGTTCTATTTGTTATTATACGTGCTTACTTTTAACAACAAAAATACCAAAAATAAGAAACAAAACAAACAGCGCTCTAATTATTTGTGTATTGAGTAGGATGGAAATAAAAGCATACGCTTAGTAAGGGAACCGATGCCCTGCAATATATTTGGTTACAGTCATACGTTTTGAAATACTTCACCTAGATGGGGTGATTTTATACATGTTTATACACATTTTATACATATCCCTTTCGTGACGAACCAGCACAATTGTGCTGTTGAGCAATATCAATTTTGTGAAATTTTTTCAACTGTTTAGCCTTTGGTTTACCTGATGTAAGTTATTTTGATGATTGAGCCATTACTTATACTTGCATGTGTGCAAACAAACTTTTGTTTATGTTGTGTGTGAAATTTACTACAACAAGTTAAACAAAAAGTGAGCAAAAATCGTAAAACATGAAAAAGTTTTATCTGTCGCAAATTTTTAATTTTCGATTTATCTAGGTGTACAAAATTAGGAATCGAAAGACAAGGAGTAGCTCTGGCAAATGCCGAAGAAAAAGTGTTGAAATATTAAAAAGTCTGAGAGTTTTGGAGAGCCAAATCTGAGCAATTTGTATGGAAATTTCACTTTTTTGAGCTCCGTCACGAAAGGGATATACATGTGATTTTATACAAGATTAAAAGTACTGAAGCACTGAGGTAAGAAATAGCAATATTAATTACCAATGCGTAACTTGTTGTAAAATAAAATATGATATACACAAGGATATACATATATGCATTCCGAATTTAGTCTTTGAGATTGATATATATAGTGTTGTAAGTCACCTCGCACATAAAATATTTAACAACGAAACAAAAAATAAAACGTTGGTCTGTCTCAATGACCACCTAATGCATCTCTGATAGATTTTGGGCTGGTGAATCGGGGTTCAGTGTTACTCCCAACAGAACACAATTTTTATATATGGCTCAATTTAAGGTGGGAAATGCGATGTTTCTAATTTTGGAGTGTAAGCCATATGCTGATTGTCTTTTGGAGCAATTAAAGGTTATAGTTTTTGACAAATATCTAAATTAACGATGCATGTCAAATTTTGCGTTTAACCAAAACTTATTAATCATTTCAAGCAGATATACTATGTACCACACAATACTCATGTTCACAAATACTAATCAAGGTTGAATACCTGCAAATTAAGCTATCGAACAAAGAGATGAAGTTGTTAATCTTTTAATAAAATGAACTATCTAGAAAATGCACAGTTTGATAATAAGAATTGTTATTCCTTTGTTATTGAATACCTGCTAGATAGCAAATTGAGGTATCGATAAAATGTACAATACAATAATAAGAATTGTTATTACTTTGTTATTCAATACCTTTTGCACAACAAATACAGCACTTTGCCTTGTGTATGAAAATTTAGGTATGCATTCATTATTGAAATAACAAGATTTGTTATTTTCTAGGTGTTGTTCATACAAAATTAAGGTATTCGTTTTTGTTATTTTGCCTCTTATTACCACCTTATGAGGGGCATACCAAGGTATGCTGGTATTTTAGATTAATACCTTGATATGTTATTCATTTGTTATTCTTTTCTGCTCGGGTTTACTTCCCAAAACTCAAATTGTGTGAGTTTGTCGGGAGTGGGATTCGATCTCAGATCCTCGGCGTGATAGTCAAGTGTTCTAACCATCACACCAGGTCCGCTCCACATTTGGCAACATTTCATTGAGAGGAATGTCAATTATCGTAGTTTGAGAATCTAATCAATATTTCATAGTTCTACCTGCTACTCGAAAACAAATAAAAATGTGGCATGCCGTGAGCGTTGATTACATAAACTTTCAAAGAGTTTGGCATCGGTTTGTTTTTTTTTGTTTTAAGCACGTTATAAATATATTGGTATCTTGTCGGTGAATTTGAAAACGTTTCATGGTGAAACGACAGTTAAACTGAATTAACAGCACAATGTTTTGGTATTCCTAGGAAGCTTTGTCAATCGTTGGTATAATGTTTAAGATATTGAAGCTTTTAAAGTAAACCTAAATGCTAATCGTTTTACTACCCAGCTTTTATACGTCTTGTTACTAACGTGTCTTCCGTGAATTTAGAAATTTTACATTCAGTAGCAACAATTATAAGCTTGCAATTTCAATTGCATTGGAGATATGAATACTACCGCTTTATCTATAAACACGTTAAAAACACCTACTGAGCTTTGTAATAGTATCGCAAAAAATGTGATGTATAATCAAAGTTTTAGATGAGTTACAAAATATATATTCATTGCGAGGAATGATTAACATGGGAAATTGAAATAATATCTATGAAGTTACTACATTTTCAATATACTTTACCATATCTTATATGTTTAAACAACTGTAATTTGCGATCGTTTCAATGAAATGTTGTCAAATTTTCAGAGAAGTTGTATGAATGTTGTATCTTTAGAATGGTGTTTGTGAAACTTATTAATATGTATTAGTTTATGATTTGAAGAGCCAATGAAACATCCTATGACAATATTACCATATATGAGCTTATGTTATGAAAATATGGGAAAATCTCCAAACAGTAAAAACTTTGGTTTCCCTCGATAAAACATTTTCAAATTTTCGGAGGTGATACCAGAATAGTATATCTTTCGACGCCGGGTGAGAGTTTTGAGTACATTTTTATTTGTTAATAGTGGTATCAGGCATACCGTGCGTGCATATTTACTCATATAAGAAAATCCTATAGAAATAGCTCAAAAACTTCAAATCACAATAACTTTAGTTTCCCTCGATGAAAGATTTTCAAATTTTCAGAGGAGATACTAGAATAGTATATCTTTCAAATGCCGGGTATCACTTGGGTGGACATTTTTATTTGTTAATAACGGTTTTTGGCACACCGTGGGCGATATCTTGTGCGTAACTCAACGTCATCGTCGTCAGCATCCATCCAATCGATCTTCAGATCTTCGGATGCATGGTTGAACTCCAACTCCGTTCCCCCGTTTGCTTAGTCCACTTGTACTACGGCGGTTCCTTCCATTCAACCCTGCCCCAGCACCAATAAATCCAACTGACATCCATTATGAGCACCGCGACAAGCCTAATCTGTGTTCGCAACTTCGCGCGAACGATCTGAGGCAGAAAATGCGCATGCTCTGCTGTGAACGGTGTCGGATGCTTACTGCTGCCTGCCCTGGCACATAGAGCCGCAGGCATCTCCTTCCGCATCGCAGCTGACTCGCCGCCACAACTCGTTCGGATTTGATCCGTTTTCCACGGTAGATTTGCATCGCAATCACTCAATGGCAAATGAATGCGGTGATTCGCGTTCTCGGGGAGCAGGACCCCTTAGTGGTTGAGGGAAAATCTAGCGCCGGTTGACTTCACAAATGTATACATTGCTCGCGTAGCTTTCACGCAGTGATCGGAACATCTGTTGTGTGTTTTACTAAGATTTGAGTTTTACAAGACAAGCACATTTTTGTTGTTGACGTATTCCTCAGACTCAAAAAAAGGAGTTGATGGTCAAAATGATGGTCCATGGGTACGTGGAAAGTATTCCATTGCCCGAGCAGAAGAGAATATCAAGAGCATAATAAAATATGTTATTTTGGTATAATAACTGTATAATGAAATCAGTAATTTTTATGTTCTTAGAGTATCTTATTATGTTATAAACTTGTCTGTCATAAGCGGCAAAATAACAAAAATCGTAACAAAAAAATGTTCCTGGAAGACCAATTTAATAACGTGTTTTGTTAGTTCAATAACAACTTAATCACAATGAACCTTGCAGTGAATTTGAAAACTTGTTATTGTTGTGTTATAGTTCCCCAAGTAACAATTATACTTTTGTGGCAATCCTGAAGTAATTTCTAAGATAGAATAATAAAACTTAGCAATAAAGCTCTTTGTTCTGCAAATCTGAGATAAAATAGGCATGAAACATCCATAAGACTAATCTGGCCCACTCTTCAGGAGATCTTCAAAGCTGCTTTTGAAGACTGCTTTGAAACTAGTTGTATTTATGTACTTGCACTGATGATTGATTATAAGAACTTCATGAAACTTTAACAAGAAAAGCTTGAGGCTTGTTGATCTTTTAGCTGTCTTTCTCAAAAGTGTCAACAGTGCATAATAAATTAAATCTTTTACCTAAGCATTATGCAGATGCAAACAAGTTTTGTTTCATGGATGAAATGTTAATTGAACTGCAAATTAATTTTCATCAAATTGAAATGACTAAAGCATTAAAATTGCCTGACAGATCGTTGATGACAGGGAATCAAAATTGTCCGTGCCATACCCACTTTTTCGTTGATATGCCGCCCAAAACATACGAAAATAACAAAGCGCCCCAAAAATAATATCAATCATTAATATACGAAGACATAAATTTCCTATAAAAACAAAAGGCTACGCCACTTTTTCAATTCTATCTAAACATGGCTGCCGTTCCATGCGAACAAAACTCATGCAGCTGCCATCAATTGTTATTACTTTTAATCCAAAGCCCCTCAAAACAATGATGGAACCAAGTCACCTTGCATGAAAGCTACAGCCTTTATTGAAGATTGTTTTACTAGTTATGATCTTAAGGCAGATTTGTTCGTCCTAAATGAAACTTTTTCGTTTTATTCAAGGGTAACAGCCTTTGACAATTGTTCGTTTACGTTTTCGATGCTAGACAGTTGTCTCTGTACATTTCGCGTCAATATTTGCCAATTCTATTTTGTTTCCCTGTATTTTGCAATTGATAATGAAGTGCAACTTACAAAAATTACGCTATTTGGCATCAGCTTGAGCAGAGTCACAGTAGGTACCCATTTAATTTTCGATTCGCACAGCTGTGGCCTGTGTGAGGAAATGGTTGAAGGCAGGACGACAGCAGCCAACTACTCGCATTTTTGATTGGCCGTAAAATCATTATTTCGTTGACAAGATTACTTTTTAGCACAAGAATGGCTAAATTATCAGTGAGCAAACATGTTTATGTGTTAATATTTGCATGGAAACGCGGTTTTCCAACCAATTTGTTAAATTCATTATATGGATTGAAAAATAGTTCGTTATCTTATTATTATTTCGCATAGTTCTTGTTCCAGAGTAATGGCTCTACCTCAAGAATAGAAGGCTTCAAGAAGTTTTTAAAGGAGGATTAGTCAGATGAAATGCACTTGAATAAACTTTTAATAAAATATGTTGATGTTATGTGTTGAAAATAACTTCAAATACGCCTTAAAACTTATTATAAGATTTAATGCTAATGTAAATTCAGTTGTTTTATGCGCGAATTTTAAAATTAACTTGAAGACAACTTAAAAACCGCAAACGAACGAAGATTGTTTTCTCTTGATAAAAACAACTGCAAATGTTCCATGAATTGGTCATGCTGTGATAAAGCTTCCATAAAAATAATCAAATCTAAAAGGAATTGAAATTGTTACTTGGGTCATTACATATTTGTACATTTTCAATTGAAAAATAATAAAAAAAACTTGGTCTACAACAAAGTATATTATTGAAATGTTATTTAGTGGATGAATCTCAATAACTTGAACATAACAAACTAAGATTGCCCAACAAAACATGTGATGAAAATGTAATACTTTGATAAGTTAATAATAACAAATTATGATATAAAAACTGGCCATGTGGTTCTGTTGTTATGAATTTGATATTCTCCTCTGCTCGGGTGACGGTCTCATTCTTCTGTCATTCACGTGATTCAACAAATATTTCGGATAGGGCAATCCTAAATGTTAGAAAAAGGCCCAGATAGTCGAAGAAAGACCGATGGTGAGCACAGGTCAAGAACTGGATGGGAACCTAAAAGCGGCCATGCCAGTCTTCAATGACCTCACAACGGCGATGGAGACCCGAGCGAACTACGAATTGACCATGGAGTTGGTAAAAAGAAAGTAGTTGGTAATGTGGTTTGATGAATACAGAAGAAAATAAAGAAGTCTCGTCAAAGCGAGCTCAACCTTTGCGTCGATCCCGAGAGGATTACTTGCCATCGATAATACCTACTGTGCAACCCTGGATGTTGAAATAGTTTTCAGAGGTATCACAATTGAATTACGGAGGTTTCAAGGCTGTTTTATGGCATTCCAGGAGCGTTTCAAGGAGTTCTAAGGGTTTTACTAGAGGAGTCTCAGGACCTTTATGAGGTAATTTTAATGGATTTCAGGGGCCTTTCAGAGGATTTCAGAGGATCTCAGGAGCCTTTTGAGGGCACTCAGGGGTATTTCAAAGAGATTATGGGCATTTCAAGAAGGCGAAACCCCATAAGGGGTCTCTGGAACCCTCGTGAAACTCCGTGAGACCCCCTGATGCGCTTCTGCGACCTCTGGAATCCCTTTAGACCTCTTGAAACGTCCCTGAGCCCCATGTAATTCCCCTGAGATACTTTTAGTGCCCCTAAGACCTCCTGAAATCCTCCACAGACTCCCTTAAACGCCTTTAAAACCTCCTGGTAGACTGAAACCTCCATTTAGGTAAAATCTATTTAGGTCCCTCCATTTAGGTAATGTTACCTAAATGTAATTTGATTGTGTTCAGAGCAATTGGAGTACTCAAGATTACAGATAAAGTTGATTAACGGGAAAAAAGCAGAAATAACCCTCGAGCAATCGCGTCTTTGACTACCTGCAACGGCGCCACGCTCACACTGTGTATCACAAGCGTGTTTTTTTCATGGTGCGTGTACTCAGTACACGACGCGACCGCTCCCGGGTAAAGAGCTAAGAGACGTTTATAGAGTGTTTGAGGGTTAATAGTTTAAGAGTATCCGAGAGCTCCCTGGAGTTTAGGCCATCTGATCTATAAGCGTAATCAGTGATCTATTGGAGCATTATGAATGAAGTTTATGCTTACACAGCATCATGTTGCTATGTGTTGTCAAGTGGTGAGTTTGTTGTCAGTTTGAGGATCTCCAAGAACTTCCTTGAGTATAGGTCATCGGATCTACTAGCGTATTTGGTTGACTCTAAGGGATTTACGCAATAAGGAAAAGTTGAATGGGCTACTATATTCCCCTGAAACCGCTCTGAAGACCATTGAGATGCTTTAAAACGCTTTGAAACACATCTAAAACCCCCATGAAATTTTCATGAAATTTACCTGAGTGCCTCTGAGCCCCCTGAAACCACTCTGAAATCTCCTGAGAAGCCCTGACACACTTTGAAACGCCTTGATACGCTTTGAAACGTCTCTGAAACCCCTGCAAGAAATTCACTCAGGAGCCTCTGAAGCCCCCTTAAACCCATCTTAAATTCTCCTGGGACGCCCAGCAACGCATTAAAAATCCTTGAAACGTCTTGAAACGCTTTGATATTCCTCTAAAACCCCTTCAAAACCTACATTAAAATCACCTAAGAGCCTCTGAAACCCCCTAAAACCTCTGTGAAATCTCCTGAAACGCCCTGAATCCCCCTAAAACGCATTGAAACGCCTTGAAACTCTCTGGAACGCCTCTAAAATCCATATGAAACCTCCGTAAAATTTACATGAGAGCCTCTGAAGCCTCCTAAAAACCCGTGTGTAACCTCCTGAAGGGCCCTGAAACCCTCCTGAAACCTTCTGGGACGCCCTGAAACGCATTACAATGCCTTAAATCGCCTTGAAACGCCTCTTAAACCGCTATAAAACTTCCGTGAAATTCACCTGAGAGCCTCTGAAGCCCCCTAAAATTCCTGTAAAACCTCCTGAAATACCCTGAAGCGCATCGAAGCGCTTTGAAACGCTTCTGAAACCCTCATCAATCCTCCGTGAAATTCACCTGCGAGTCTCTTAAGCCCCCTCAAACTCACCGGAAACCTCCTGAAATGACCTGAAACGCATTGAAACGCTTTTAAACCCCCATGAAACCTCCTGAAACGCCTTGAAACGCCTCCAAAGCCCTCATGAAACCTCCATGAAATTCACCTACGAGCCTCTTAAACCCCCTCAAATTTGTTGGAAACCTTCTTAAATGCCCTGAAACGCCCTGAAGCGCATTGAATCGCTTTGAAACGCCTCTGAAATCTCCATGAACCCTCCGTGAAACTCACCTAAGAGTTTCTGAAGTCCCACAAAACCCCTTTGAAACCTCCTGAAACGCCTCGAAAACCTTTGAAACAAAAGTTAAATCCATGTGAAACGCACCTGTAAGCCTCTGAAACCCCCTAAAAGCCCTCTGAAACCTCCTAAAACGCCTCTGCCGCACCACCCCCCCCCCCACCAAACTCTCTTGAAGTCCCTCTGACCATCCCCTCTTTACAACTGAAAACCTTGACCCATTACCATTTAGGTAATGAACTGACTCCATTTAGGTTAAAAATATATTCAGGCTGTCCAGACTCGTTACCTAAATGGAGGATCGGGTGTATTCCCTAAGACCCCTCAAGCAGCACACATCTCACAAAGGAGTGTCGACAGCGCAAAATTTTTAGTTATACAGAAGCTCTATTCTTGTAATTTTAACGTATAGGCAGAATCACTTGCAATTGACTTGTGCCCCACCAAAGCTCTGCGCTGTCGACACTTCTTTGTAACATATGTGCTATTTGGGCCCCTTTTACTGTTTTGGAATGCCCATGAGATCTTCCTATGGCAAAAGGTTATTGCAACCACAGGGATGGCATTTCACACTGAAAATGTGCACAGTGCAGCTCATTTTCATATTAAAACCGCGCACACTTGCACTCACACTGAGGAGCATGCCATCCCTGTGCAACCATAACAAATTGAAAATGCTCCATAGAAAATCAAAAAGCGCTTCATAAAGAATGAACATACAGTATGCGGCAGGAAAAAATGCGAAAGTGTTTTTCAACTTCAAACCTCGTTTTCGTCCATTTGACATTAACCAATCTATGTTTAAACGTTCCATGATCTATAACAGGCTAATTTTCTGAAAAGTTAATTAAAAATTTTCCTATTTTGTTCACTAACCTTTACAGGGCGGCACCTGAAGCTGAGGACAATCAGAATTTTCAAACCGCAGAAAAGTACACAGGTCGTTAAATTTCGCATCTGATAAAACAACATTTTTAATTTTCTCTACAATATCATCAAATATATGGACTTATTTCATCTAGTATGTGAAACTGTTGTTCATCAAATTTAGGCTAATTTTGTTACTGTTATAGTCATTTTGTTAAATGACCATTGGGCGCGCAGTTTGTCGATACCCGCTTATTAGGCTTACATTATCACATGTTAAACATCAAATATGTTCATTTTTATTTTTCAGTGCTAGAATATAGACACTGACTGATACACCGTCATGAAAAAAATAGTCATATGTATCCCATATTTAGCGTGTACTAGTGCCTTGAACTTTTCGCATTTTTTCCTGCCTCACCCTGTATGTTCCATGAAAATGTGCAATGTTACCCATAAATAATTGAAAACGTTCCACACTTTATAAAAAATGTACCGGTAAAACATAAAATTCTCTCATTAAAAGTGAAATTTTGCACCAGTAAATAATACTGAAATGCTCCATAATAAAATACAAATACTCCATATTTAGAAAAATGCAAACGCTAAAATTGTACCCATAGAAAATTGAATATTGCTCCATAGAAAAATCTAATTGCACCATTTAAAATTCAAATTGCACCATAGAAAATAGACAAATGCTCCATAAGTATTATCAAACTGCACCAAATAAAATACAATTTGCTCCATAAAAAATTGAAAATTCTCCATAACTTTAAACATTTGCACCAATAAAGCAGTGCAATGTAGAGCAATTCAGCCCTGTCAAATTAAATAATGAGAATATGCTATCCATGGCTGCTTTTCAATTGTTCATGGAGCAATTCATATTTTCTATGGTGCAGTTTGATAATACTTATGGAGAATTCATCTATTTTTCATGGTGCAATTTCAACTATTTTTGTTGCAATTTAATTTTTCTATGGAGCAATATTCAATTTTCTATGGGTACAATTTTAATTTTTTATGGAGCATTTGTATTTTATTATGGAGCATTTAGTATTATTATTTGGTTTAAAATTTCACTTTTAATAAGAAAATTTTATGTTTTACCGGTTCATTTTTTATAAAATATGGAAGTTATTTATGGGTAATATTGCACATTTTCATGGAACATATGTTCTTTCTTTATGGAGCGCTTTTTTATTTTCTATGGAGCGTTTCTATTTGTTTATGGGTGCAATAAATAGGCTACCCTTTTCAAATGTTGCTCCAGAAGTGTATCAATCATATGCAGTTGCTGCGAACATTCATAATTGGTTGACCAGATCGCATCAGATGAAGTTATTTTCAGCAAATCACGATTCCATACTCGATAACAGATATCCATCCAGTGATGGTTAACCGCAAGGGAACATTACTCTCCAACAAAGTAACAACAAGGTGCTGATGATACATGTGCAATTCGAATTCGCATGCCCATTTCCAACTGTATAGGCAGGCACTCTCCCTTCTGGTTGCGTGCTGTAACTATAATGACCTTCCTCTCGTTCACCCTTTCAGTCCGCAAATCGATGCAGCCAGGCAGCAAGCCTGCAGATGGAAAGTACAGGTCACATTACAGCAGCAGCAGCAGCACTAGCAGCATGATTGCATGCGCCCAGCAATTGCAGGAGCAAATTTTCTCTCTAAATTATCTTCCCGCGCGACGACGACGACGACCGCAACCGCAAGTGCCGAAAACCACGCATGACCCGACCCGACCCATTGGTCACGCTGCGTTCATCTCTGGTTGCTGCTGGGGCTCGCCTGCCTGCCTTTCCTTTGCACTTCATCAGAGACCGGAGACTCTTAGAGCTATTTTTGATGAGCTTCTGCTGCGACGATGGATGGCGACGCGACGCAACGGCTGCACCCTAGTGGGTGAGTGAGTGGCCACCTCTGCCTTCCTGCCATGCCAAGTGCCCAGCGGTGGAGAAAAGCTCACGCTTCTAAATAGATGCTGATGTATGAAGCAATAGCACTACCAACAGCAACAACAACAGCAGAAAATGATGATGAGGATGATGATGATGCATTACCATGCAAATGCACCTTCAGGTTAAAATGTTGGGCCCAGTCAACGAGGAAAGTGCTGCTGACCCCATGCAACGGATGCTGTTTCACTTGCTGCCACATTTTGGTAATACCAACAACAACGTCGCACATGGCAACTTGCAGACAGAAAGATGTCTTCTGTACACTTGTTATCGCGTTCGAAGCTTCAAACGTTCACGAGAAGTCTGAGAGAACCCGAGAGACCCAGCTGCAATGATGATGGCCATGGGCGTGTTTGAGACTGTCTCTGGGGGTGCCTTTCCAAGCAAGTAGCAACACTAATTTTACGATGTTTTTGATGAGAGCTGCAGTCCCTGTCCTTCTTCCGTGCCCGTGTTCTTTAAATACCCTAATATTTATCAGGCGTACCCCAAGTCAAATTTAGAGATGGATTCCCTGAAGAACCGGTAGTACTTTTTCGTTAACACCAAGGATGGGAATACTCACTTGCTATTTTCTCAGCTCAGAAGCGTGCAATCAAGAAACGATGTATGGACGACTTTTGCCTTGTGGTTTTGTCTAAAAGTTTGCCGAATAGACTAGGGGTCGCACACGCATATCAAAGTCGTGACAAGGCTGTGAAAGCGACTCTCCACGAGGTGAGTGTAATTTACATTCACCTCGTGGAGAGTTGCCTTCGCAGTTTCCTCACGACTTCGGTATACGTGTGCGACCCCTACTCTATTCGGCAAACTTTTACACAAAACCATAAAGCAAAAGTCGTCCATACATCGTTTCTTGATTGCACGCTTCTGAGCTGAAAAAATAACAAGTGAGTGTAACTCTTTGCAAGTGAGTGTTCCCATCCTTGGTTAACACGAACACATACGAGGTGACAACACTTAGTTACATGGTGCTGTGTAAATATATTTATTTTTCTTCGTAATGCTCCAATACATCACTGATTACACTTGAAGATCAGATAACCTGAACTCCAGGGAGTTCTCGGATACTAGTATACAATCGTAGAACTTAAGACTTGTTAGAACATAGAGGCCAGAAGTCGTGTGAGTATGAACCATATTCATAATCCAATAGATACAACTAGAAGCTGTTCCCGAGCAGAGGAAAATGTCAAATTAATAACTACGAAATCACATAACCTGTTTTTATATCTTGTTTTGTTATTATTTTATTATCAAGGCATAGCTTTTCCATAACAAATTTTGTTGGACAAACTCATTTAGTTATAATCATGATATTGATATAAATTCACTCAATTACATTTCAATAACACTTTTTGTAGAAGTACAAGTTTTGTTAATGTTGTACTATTGATCAACTTATCAACAATAGCACAACAGGTACAAGTTTTGAAATCAAACCGACAATTCGATAATAATGATCTGTCCTTTTGTTTTGTTTAATTTTTGTGTTCAGTTAGGAAGGGAATTTCCCAACAAATCCTCTGAAAATTTCCTAAATAATATTCGGGAAAGCATTTCTAAGTTCGGGAGCAACCCTTGGATACCCTGGAGAAGTCTTCGTAGTAATTCCAAAAGTAATTCTTCTGAGCAATTATTAGAATTCTTGGCAAAATCTTTTGAAAAACTCCAGGAGAGCTATACGAAAAAAAAACTCCTGATGAAATTCTCAAAGAAATTTTCAGAGAAATCTCAAGATGAAACTCGGGATAAATAATCACGGGATATTCTGAAGAAATCCTTGAAGGGATTCTGATCATAATTCTGGAGGAATTTCTAGAAGAGTCCTTGAAAATCTGTGAATGATGGAAGAACTCTTGGAGAAATTTCTGGAAGATTTTTCTTTTACATTCTCTTAGCATGAATTAAAAACTGAATATATTGCGGATTTTTAGAAAATGTTCCACTCTGCGGTAGCCGCCGAGTTCTACCGCAGCTGTCAAAGTCCTACCGCAGCCATGAAAATGATCGTATTATTGAAAAGTTTGGTCAAATCAAAGCATGCTTGCAAAGTGAAATGTTCTGAAAAGCAACAACAAGCAATGATCATCGGCGTGGTATCCAAGGCTCGATCCAAGATATCCTTGGACTGATTGATGATACATTGGTGAAAATCATCAGTCTGACAGCTGCGGTAGCTTTTCAATCTTCCGTAAAGTGGAAAATTTTCTCCAAATTAGCAATAGTATTTTGGTTCATTTAAAGTATTGTTACTCATGTTATTTTTGGGTTACTGAGACAAAGTGAATAATTTTATATAATAAGTATCATAATTTACTTAGTTACGATTTTGATATCATAACAAATTTTGCGTTCCGATTATTATCAATAACAAAATGATATCAAAATGTGTTATTGAAACATTTTCCAAATTCACTGTTATTAAGTTGTTATTGAAGCTATCAAAACAAGTTATTAAAATGGTTTTCCAAGAACATTGTTTTGTTATTATATTTGTTATTTTGCCGCTTATGACAGACAAGTTTATAAAATAATATATTATGGCATTATGCTAATAACTTGAGAATAATCGATTCTATTATTCAGTTATATTACCCAAATAACACAGCTCCTTATGCTGTTGTTATTCCCTTCTGCTCGGGTTGCAGATTCGATGACCTTTACGCAAGGAAGACTCTTAAGAATCATTGAACTCACCACTTGATAGATCATAGCTACCTGAGGCTGTGTGAGTATATGCCATAGTCATAAAGACAATCAAATATGTTGGTAAATCCGATAATCTATATTCAAAAGAGTTCTTGGAGATCCTCAAACAGAAAATAATCTCACAACTTGACTGCACATAGTTACATAGCGCTGTGCACGCATACATTGTATTTATTAAGCTCCAATAGATCACTGATTACGCTAGTAGACCAGATAGCCTAAATTCTAGGAGGTTCTCGAATGCTCTTAAACTGTTAACCCCTTAACACGCCATAAACGCCCTTTAACTCTTAACTCTTCTTTTTCCCCATAAACCAATTTCATCCCTTATCTTTAGTACTCCTACTGCTTTGAACGTAATCAAATTCCATTTAGGTAACGTTACCCTAATGGAGGGACCTACATAGTATTTACTTAAACGGATTCTACCTAAATGGAGGTTTGAGTGTATACTGTCTCCACTCGCATAACAGTCCCATTTTTTCGGGTTCTTATTCATATTAGATGGTCATGCGAGTTGGAGCAGTATTCTTCTTCACTGGTGTTACCGGTGCCCGGCCAGCATCGACCAAATCCGTGAAGTGATCAGCCAGCACACGGGGAACCTGACACCGCCCCCCCCCCCCCCCCTTCACCAACATATACATTAACGATCGATGTACGGAAACGTGACAGATAGGAACAAAGCCATCTAACGCAGGACGGAAACCGGTAGCTACTATCAGACTATCGTATCTGTACTGTGACGGCAACGGGAACGTCCTACGGTCCTATCGTCCTGCTTTAAATGACAACAGATCTAGTTAAACACGACCTTGTTATTCATCGCCGGACCGACACCAGCAAGTTCAACATCCTCCGTTATTACCCGTAGTCGAAAACAACCGGCCTTACCGTCCCCCACCCTTGTACGACGAGCATGTGGCCCAAGGGTATTCGCCACGCAAAGCAATGGTTCATCTACCACGTTTTAATAGCGAACCGGGTTTCTACAGCATTGCCCTGGAACGGTTCGTTCTGCCGGGAGCTGATCTGTTCAAGGTTCAATTGCGAATCATACCACCATGCAAGACGCTGTCACCATCAACCAACAAATACCCTACGGTCGAGCGGCTCAAGATGTGGATCTCCAGTTCCAGTGCTTTTCGCACTCTCTTTGTAGACTAGCCCGTATAACAACTCTGATCACCAGAATAAACAAATGTAAATCATTTTAAAATAGATTGGCTTCCCACATCCGAAACATTTCTATTTCTGTAAGCCAAGGACCCGAGCCAAGAGGTCTGAAAGGATTTCACTGTCACCTCCCAGAATTCCCTGACGTTGGAGCTGCAAAGCGGGATAAACCTGAATTCGGTGCATCGTTTGCGCAAGTGTCGACTACTTCTGCCTGATGTTGTTGATCGAAGAACTTAAGGGCGAAACTACCAGGGGTGTCGGGGTTGCCAGGCACCCCCCAGAGTTTGAATGCATGATTGCCGTAAGGTATGGGACGATGAATGATGAATGGATGAACAAATGGACATTTATTAGAAGTGGACCCCCTGGCAAAAACCCGTAGTTTCGCCCATAGCTAGAACTGCGTGCGTAGTTGTGCCAGTTAGTTTGCTGCTACCTTGACATTTGTGGCGTTGTTATAAGCTTGGACAGAAACGTTGCAACACCGCCAGGAAGCCGAGGTCGTACACGAGCTCTATGCGGACAGTCATTGCAACAAAGCAAACTGAAATAGCATCGTGGCAATGAACGGGAGGAACTCTAGCCAGTTTTTGAAACTGGAAAGGTCCTTCTCACAAATCTACACGATCTACACAAGTGTTCAAAAACGTTAGAGTTGATGTCACTCTCTAAGGAGGCAAGTCCCCATTTCGGATCTAAAGAGGTCAGCATTTTTCCCGTACACAGAGTACCAGATGTGGATCGAACCAGAATGTGTGCCCAAGTAACATACTTGTCACAAAAGAGTCACGGCGGTGCAGGTTTTTGTTGCGAATAAGTCACTGTGACTAACTTCTAGCAAGTAAGTGTTTATTTGTTTTGCGACAAAAACTTGGGTGCTCTGTGAGCGTGTCGTAAGTTCCTGCCCTCGAAAGCAGCAACGTGGTGTAAACGACCACCAACACGAAGAACCCAATCAACTAGGGTTGGAGCAAGGTTTTTTGCCTTTCTCGTACACTAAGTGTACTGAAAAGGCTATATGTTCACTCCAAAAATGACTTTTTGATAGAAGACCCGGAGAGTCGAGTCACATATACCAATCAACTCAGCTCGACGAATTGAGGTGATGTCTGTGTTTGTGTATGTATGTGTGTATGTGTGTGTGTGTATGTGTGTATGTGTGTATGTATGTGGACAAAAAAACTCACGTCACTTTTTTGAACTAAATCTCAACCGATTTTAACGACCGATGGTTCATTCGACGGGGAATCTGGTCCCATTGTTTCCTATTGAAAATGGTTCGGATCGGTTCAGCCGTTCCGGAGTCATGGCCATTTTTGTGTTCCGGACCGGAACCCCAGGCAGGGGCCAGATATGAAAATGCAGCAAACCCATGCATGCGACACATCAAACCGCGGCTTTTTCAGTAACCTTATGAACGGTTAGCAAGAAAATAGGCTCAGAACAAATTTGAAACTACCGGTAGTGTTCCGGAACCGGTTCCGGATGTCCCGCCGGAAGTGGCCAAATATAAAAGAGAACGAAATCCATGCATGCGACACATCAAATTGCGGCAATTTCGATAACCTGATGGACAGTTAGCAAGAAAACAGTCTCAGACCATATCTGAACCGGTTGTGTTTCGGAATCGGTTCCGAATGTCCCGCCGGAAGTGACCAAATATAAAAGTGAACCAAATCCATGCATGCGATATATCAAAGCGCGACTTTTTTGATAACCCAATGAAAGGTTGGCATAAAAAAAGTCTCAGACCATATCTGAACCGGTACTGTATCGGAACCGATTCCGGATGCCCCGCTAGAAGTGGTCAAATATAAAAGTGATCCAAACCCATGCATGCGACACATCAAACTGCGGCATTTTCGATAACCTGATGAGCAGTTAGGAAGAAAAAAGCTCAGACCATATCTGAAACGGAAGTGTTTCAGAACCGGTTCCGGGTGTTATTACGTCGGGAGTGGCCGTATATAAAAATTGACAAAACTTTTGCATGCGCCACATCAAATCACGGCTTTTTCGACAACTTGATGACCGGTTATTGAGGAAGTGGGCTAAGACCACATTATGGAGTGTCAGTAGTGCCGAAACTAGTTTCGGGTTTCTCTCCGGAAGCGGCTAAATATAAAATTGAACCAAACCCATGGCTGTTTTGATAACCTTATAAACTTTAGCAAGCAAATAGGCTCAGACTTTTTAAGAGACTATTGGTAGTCGTAGTGTTCCGCAACCGGTTCCGGGCCGGAAGTGACACCAAACCCATGCATGCGATACTTCAAATCACGGCTTTTAAGGTAACATGATGAACTGTTGCAAGAAAATAGCCAGTGTGTTACGGAACCGATTACGGGTGTCCCGCCAGAAATGGTCAAATGTAAAAGACAACCAATACATGCGACATATCAATTACTTATTCAGTAACAAGATAAACGGTTAACCAACGAATAATCTCAGACCATATTTGGGAGAATCGGTAGTGTTCCAGAACTGGTGACAAGACGAGTAACGCGTCGGAAGTGGTAAAATATAGAAGGGAACTAAACCATAACGGCGTTTTTGATAATCTGATGAACGGTCAACAAGAAAATAGTCTCAGGCCACATCTAGAACTTGTAATAATATTTCGGAATCGGTTGCGGGTGTTCCATCGGAAGTGATTTAATAGAAGTGAACCAAAATCATGCATGCGATACATCAAATCCCGGCTTCTTCAAAAATTTGTCAAACGGTTAGCAAGAAAATAGCCTCAGATCACATTAATTTTCGGCTTTTCAGGTAACCCGATGAACAGTTGACAAAAACATAGTCTCAGACCATATTTGAGACAACCAGAATCGGTTCCAGGTGTCCCGCCGGAAGTGGTCAAACGTAAAATTTAACAAAACCCATGCAATGCACATCAAATAGCGGAATTATAAAAGTGAACAAAATAAGTGTCAAAGCGTTCAATCAAATTGTGGCTTTTTTGATATCATGTAAACGTTGGGTAAGATTACAAGTGAAGAAATGGTCTAAGCGATCTCTTTAAATCACTTCATTTCAAATTCCTGCGGTGTTAATGTTTAGTAGGATGGATCATCGTTTTATGGAAAAAATATAATTTAATCGCATCAACACCTTATACAGTTTTTCAATCTTCACTCTCCTTATGCTTCTAAAATTACTGCTAACAATTTGGGTGCGGCTGGTTGAGCCCTCACTTTTCTTATTACGATTGGAATTTGAATAGAAAATTTATATTTTCTGCATTTTTATCGTAGGAATGTATAATTTTACATGAATCGTGATACCAATAAAATATAGCCTAAAGTGTGCTGTAATAAACATTGGCGAAGATCACAAAGTGATCTGTGATTGTGCATAAAGTAAACCTTCTTCATGCATTAGCTGACCCTCACCCCGCTGGGTCATAATGACCCCAATACACGACTAGGGTTAAAGTGGTCAAGCAGTCAACTGAGAGGTCTGATATTTTTCTGCTCTGTTTTGCTGTTGAACATAACATCGGAATATCACCAATATTTTTTTTTAAAACGATGATGGCTTTGTTAAAATTGTTGCTTTTCTATGTAAAGTGTTTTCAGGATTCAGGAATATTTTGGCTAACGTCGACGAAACATTCATGAGTACATATTCGACAAGAAAGGCACTATCACCACTAGGTGGATTAATCTGGGGTTTTTTAACTAACTTATACTTTTGAGGTACATAATTAGGACGATATCTAGCGCCTTGAATAAATGAAAGTACAAATAACAAGAATGAAGAACATTGCTACGATAATCACCAATTCGCCACTGTTACAACGAGCAGCAGATTGCATTTTCGGACACTGGGTTGTTAGCAGCACCAGACCTGTAGGTTTAGTTTAGCACAGCTTTAAACTGCAAGAGCATTTATTAAGTTTTGAGGTTAGGTTTACATATAACCTCAGACTTACACTTTCAGTGTCTTCACCATGTAAATCGCCTAAATCTGCCTATTCGCGCACAATAAATAGTAGCTGTAATAAGATACATATTTAAAAATAATATTCACAAGGAATGCTTGTTTAGTTACTTATAAATCCATTCACTGTAGTTGATATGACAACTAAGATAAGTCCAGCATTGTAATCTAGTTCTTTAAGATAATCAAATTCACTTCATTAGCCTAGTAGCCTAATTTCATTAAGTGTTACTTTTTGTTACCTCTCTAGCCACAATTAGAGTAACAAATTACTAGTATTAAATAGAACTGTTAAAATATAATAGCTGTAGTATAGTTTGAGATACACAGATTGCAAGTCACTTTTGGTGTCAATCTTTCTTTCAGCGGGTTCTACACACAATTCGCTCCTGTCAATATTTCTCTCATTCGTATGTCATCATGCGCAAGAGAAGGCAGCGCTCCCAGCGGCAACAGCCACCTTTATTCTTCTTGGCGTAACGGCCCCACAGGGACAAAGCCTGTTTCTCAGTGACCTATGCGCACGCACTTCAACAGTTAGTGACTGAGAGCTTCTTCTCCCAATGATCATTTTGCTTGTGGAAGTCAAAGAAACTTTCATTACGAAAAGTTCCTGGACCGACCGGGAATCACACCCGTCATCATGGTCATGCTCAATATCCACGCATTTTCTAGGCTTGGCTATGGAGACCCACCTTGATGT
This sequence comes from Aedes albopictus, assembly GCF_035046485.1. Classification (NCBI taxonomy): domain Eukaryota; kingdom Metazoa; phylum Arthropoda; class Insecta; order Diptera; family Culicidae; genus Aedes; species Aedes albopictus. Next base: position 271,677,124 of record NC_085136.1, read on the forward strand.
ACCAACAGACACTGATAGTTTTATACAGAGTGTTAGGTTCCTGAGTGCAAACTTTTTAAAGGGTGATAGAGGACCATAAATGGTGAAAAAAATGCTCTACGCATATGGTCAAATCTCAACCGTTACGTAGTTATTGAACATGCCATGTTTTTGATTATTATTGCCTTAATTGGCTATAACTTTAAAATGGTCAAACTTATCGCAGTTTTTTTTTACCCTTATTCGAAAGATCATTGAATTTTCCATCGAATGGCATCTTTGAATCGATTTGTTTAGTTAAATAACTAAGTTATCTAGAGCAAATAGCTCAAATGCAGTGTGTTTTAATTTGTTTTTGTCACTTATCTTTGAAAAATGCGTGATAAATCAAAATTCTTTCTAAGGCAAAGTCGTGGTCCCTGTTCCACTCTACAATCTGTTCTTTGACACTAAGCTTCTATCTTTTATCGTTTTCTTGCAATTTCGATTTAAATGCGCGGCACAGTGCGCAAAAAGTGCTTACCTTGACAGTTTAAAATGTATGATCTGAAATACGATGTTTAAATCAAAATTGCAAGAAAACGATAAGAGATAAAAGTTTGATGTCAAAGAACAAATTGTAGAGGAACAGGGAAAAATTTTGATTTATAACGCATTTTTCAAAGATAAGTGACAAAAACAAATTGAAACACACTACTTTTGAGCTATTTGCTCTAGAAAACTTAGTTATTTAACTAAACCAATCGATTCAAAGATGCAATTTGATAGAAAATTCAATAATCTTTCGAATAACAGTAAAAAAAAAACTGCGATAAATTTGACCATTTTCAAGTTAAAGCCAGTTGAGGCAATAATAATCAAAACATGGAATGTTCAATAACTACGTAACGGTTGAGATTTGACCATATGTGTAGAACAATTTTTTTTTCACCATTTATGGTCCTCTATCACCCTTTAAAAAGTTTGCACTCAGGAGCCCAACACCCTGTATAGAAAATTTGACATAGAACGATAATACCGATCAACCCTCTGAAGATTACTAAAACAGTGGTCGAAACATTTGTCAAATTAAATATGAACGTGAAGCCTGAAGTTCATAGGCACAAATGGGTCGAAAAGATGAAATGGTAAGTGAAATGGGAAGTTGCGAAAAAAAAATCCACGAAGTTCTCATGCGATTTGAGCCCACGTCGTCCCAGTTCGCTAGACAGTGTGTGTTAACCAACTTGTCCATGGAACAGGTAACGATTCTGCGGATCCGAGAGCCAACCTGAATTCAACATCTATCTCACCCCATGCTCTTGTAAATAATTATATATCGTCTCCTATCCTCAGGAGCGTCCATAAACGACTATTCAGATCTTATATTATGCATAAAAAATAACTATGGACGCGGCGACAAGGATCTGTTAAAAAGAGGCAGAAAAGGGTGTGAGCTTACAGAGGATATCAGAAGATCTCTGGGGCCCATTAGGATGTTCCAGGGATCTCATGGGGAGTTTCAGATGGGGTACCAAGAGGACTCAAGAACGTTTCAGGGGGTCTCGGAAGGTTCCAGGGGGTTTCAGAGGTCTGAGGGGCATTTTAGGGAGCATATAGTCAATGAGGTAACCCAACTAGCATTTAATGTGAATGTAGACGTCAACAAAGCGTCCTAAATGCGGCTTGATGCTGAGTTACTGTGTTGTTTATATGGATGGTGCAAGCCATATACCAATGAATCTGGCGAACTTAATCAACATGTTCGAAGACATTTTCCAGCAATACAATCAAAGAAACCTTGCGTTGATTCTTTTAAATCTTCGCCACCGTTTCGGCCCTTGTTGGAACCTTCTTCAGGGCTCGATCTAAATCAACAAATCAAAAATGTTTTCTTTAAACATAAAACGTCGGGTGTGAAAGGGTCAATTTTGTTCCACTTTGGTATCGGTTCATTAGGCATTCGTTTAGGCGTATTTTTCTAGCCAAGACTCCTTGCGTGGGATTGTATTTTTTGGGTATAACGTTCAATTTTTTTTTCTCGCTACGCTGGAATTCCGGTATTGCGCTCGATATAACCTCGCATATTTTTGATTTGTTGATTTACATCGAGCCCTGAAGAAGGTTCCAACAAGGGCCGAAACGTTGGCAAAGATTTAAAAGAATCAACGCAAGGTTTCTTTGACTGTATTGCCGGAAAATGTCTTCGAACAACAACACCAGTCGTGCCACCAACATTAATCAACATTTATATGCTGTACGAGTAGCTTCTATGTCACCAAGACATAGCTATTTTCTCGGCTCCTATATAACCACTAACTGAATAACATCTTGGGAAGCCGCCTTTTCAGCCTTTCCACAGTTGTTATGAACATGCTCATTAGAATCCCCATATGGCCACTGTACGAGACTGGATCAACACCCCCAAGAACTACAACCCTGTGCTAGAAGGCAAGGCTTTACAATTGTGCACCAAGAGACCTTATCCAACATCATCTTGCTGCAAAAGCTTGTGAAACGTCAAATGTAATGTTTACATTGAACAAGCTGTGTGGTTGCGCCTACAGATTCTTCGTCACAGCTTCTAGCTGGAAGAATGTTTCGTTAACCCTCGACCGATCGGGCTGTTGTTTTTTATACAACACGTTGAAAAATCTCGCTTTTTGTATTCGGCATTAGCGTGGTGCTGACGGTAATGGCCAACCGCGCGAGTTACGGAAGATTGAATAAAAAGCTACGACGTACTGTTGGTTTGTGTGTTTGGCAACATTACAACACGAACTGTACAAAAAACAGCTATTTTATTGTTTGGGCTCTTATTCGATTTGCACATCTTCGGGCAACTCTTCTGGTTGGAGTGCAATAAAAGCTACCAAAACGAGTTCACAACACTGAGATGAATAGCTGTAAAGTATTTGTGTAGCAACTATATATCCCGCGTAAGTTTGTTTTGACAATACTGATAACATCTGACAAGCCGTGTTACTATACCAACAGTTATTACAGCTTCTAGCTGTAATAATATCGCATAACAGGCTCCGAAGCGCTGTTGGTTTGTAGATTTGTTAGTATTTTAAATTGTACTGTATAGTAGCAGCTTTTTTATTAGTGGAAACTCCTATGCGATTCATTCAAAATCCGGGAAACTTCCCGGAGTTGCGATAAAGTTCAGTAAAGACGGCCCAGCAACAAATGATTGGTTCCAGAAAACCGAGCTGGGTAGTTGTATGGTGCTTGCTTTGCAGCTTTAGCTCATGGTTTATTTTTGACAAGTTTCCTATTTATTCAGCGTCCACTGCTTCATTTCGACTGTTACACAGCAGCAAGCACGGTGACGGTGGGATCCTATGACGGCTTTTCTTAGGCGAAGCATGTTCGAACATCAGTGAGGACTCACCACCTTTGGCATCGCAAGGTGACCGAGTATCATGTGCACTGCATACGAATTGTTCAAGCGGAGTTTGCCTAGGCGTGGCGGGGGTTCAGCAGTGGGCTCTGCTGGGCCTCTTCAGAAATACCACACATCCGGAAGCATCAACTCTGTACAAGCGAATTGGCACCACTTCCAAAGTGCCCTAGCCTGGTCAGGGGTGCATCGGGCACATCAAGAGCATCGCCAGTAAGGTTCTGATTACGGCATACTGGCGCGAACGATGGAACTGGACAATGAGATGGTACACTCTTGTATGACCGCGGAGTAGAGTGTGCTGGTAGCGACGGCATTCTATCCTCTTAGTATGGCCGGGTGACACTGACCTGAAACGACGGATGGGCTAATGTCGGAGCTGCCTTCCGTCCCATAAAACCTTGACGAGGCGTTAGAGTACGTTTCCGATCTGTACCCAGCTTAGGAAACTACCTGGGTCGAGGTAGGTTCAGTTGAAGTATCCTGATTAGCGCTGATCCTGGCTCTGAGCTCAGGTCCCATAAGAGCCTGTGCCAACCCGTGGATGGCCTCCCTGCTTGCATAGATAACCACCGGCATCCTTGGGCGACTAATTCAGTGACAGTGAGGGACAGCGGCTCTAAGGGGGACCCTTATAGCAGCGATGGATTCGTTTTTAATCAAAGAGGTTGAAAATACGGAGGGTGAAGTGATCAACCCGTTTGCGAGAAGCGGACTGGTTAGATCACCAACGCAAGCGGCGAGAGTGGAATCTCCTCAAGTGTCAGAGTACGGTACACCGAGGGTCGGGTCAGCGGGTCGGACACCGAGGGTCGGAGCCAAGAGTGGAGCGGAACTCTCGCGTGCGCTGGCTCGTAACAAAAATTGGCTTCCGAAGCAGCTGGTGGTCACTGAACAGCTCAACGAGCGGGCGGAACAACATGAGCAAAGACTTTAAAAAAGGTCTGCTGAAGCTCCGCAATTCGGTGGCCCAGGCCAAGAAGGAGTGTGATCTCTTGGTCGAGCGAGGCAAGGTGACCAACGCGGATAGAGTAGAGAGGTTCACGCTAACGGACCGCCCCTCTACAGAGAGTGCGAAAAGGGTGCAGCCAGGTGGGGCTGCAGATAGAGCGAAAATTTCGGCCCAAGTCAATAGGCCGAGATCCGCCGATGAGGAGCGTCCGGTGAGTGGTAAACGCCCGCGTAGTGCGAGCAACCCCAAGCCGGTCGCGAAACGATCTCGGGGCAAACAACCGAAACCCGAGGCTGTTGAAAGTAGCGGTGACCAACTGCTCCAAGGGAAGGACAACCCTTGCATTACGGTTGGAAAGAAAAAGCGCACGAAGGGCGACGCACCGGTCCTCAAAACAGAGGGAAATAGCTACGCAGATGTGCTGCGGGCTATGTGGAGCGAGAATCGTCTCTCGGAGCTAGGCGCGGATGTCAAAAGCACCCAGCGCACTAGAACAGGAGAGATGATGCTAGTGCTCAAGAAGGATGCCGTCAACAAGGGCTCCTCTCTTACGGCACTAGCACAGGAAGTATTAGGTGAGAGGGTACAGGTGAGGGCTCTGACACCGGAGGCGGCTCTCCAGTGTAAGAACCTGGATGAGATCGCCACCGCGGAGGAGCTCTCTACTGTCCTTAAGCAGCAGTTTAATGTGGATGCGCTAAGCGCATCGATCTACATCAGGCGGGGCCCAGCAGGTACGCCGATCGCGACGATCAAGCTTCCAATTGAGGAAGCGAAAAAAACTGCAAAGGGCATGGTCGAAGTCGGCTGGTCGGAGTGTCCGCTCAGTATCTGTGAGCCGCCGGAAGTGTGCTTCAGGTGCTTCGAGCGAGGTCATAGGTCATGGACATGCAAACCCGAGCAGCGTAAAAAAACTCAATAAAAGCATATTTTGATACGGAGATCAAAAAGTGATATTTGTTTGTTTGAGATAAGAGGTAAAAGTACTGAAAATAATATCTCAATTTTACTCCTGGAACATCATCTTCATAGCACATTTTGCTCTTGGTAAGATCTAACCAATAGCAGAGAGCTATTTGATTGATCTTCAAATATCAAATTTTGCTATTGGTTAGAAAGTTGAAGAACATTTTTTTGCTATTATTTTCAGTACTTTTACCTTTTATCTCAAACAAACAAATATCACTTTTTGCTCGTCAGTACTTGATCTCTGCCCTGATAGGAGTAAACTCTGCAAAACGTGTAGAGTAAGAGGCTACTTCGCCAGGGAGTGCAAATCGACACTAAAGTGTCTGATTTGCACGGCGAATAAAGGCCACGTGACGGGTGGGCTTAAGTGCCCAAGCATAAGAGGACAGAACGGCCGAAAATGACGCAGGTCACGCAGTTGAACCTGAACCAATGTGAAGCCGCGCAGCAGCTGTTGTGGCAATCCACCTCGGAGTCGAGTACAGACATCGCCCTACTTTCGGACCCATATCGCAAACCCCCCCCCTCCAACCAACGGGAACTAGGTAGCGGATGGGGCTAAGAAAGCGGCGATTTGTACGACAGCTCGGTAACTGGTCCAGGAGATAATCTCCACGACGTCTGAGGGCTACGCAATTACGAAGATGGACGGGGTCTACTACTGCTGGTCTACTCGTGACCCTACTACAAGTACCAGCTGGATCTGATTTTGGAAAATAACTAGTTGCATAAAGCTGTACTGGGATCGGGAAACCATAACGGACATCCTCATCCGTGCCAAACGGCCCAACATTGTGGTTTACGAGTAGAGTAGAAAACAATTCGTTCTCGACTTAAAGTCTGAGAAAGCCGCCCAAAACATCGATAAAAGGACCTTCATCGACGTCGCTGCACCGTTACACCATAATGTCCAATCAACGTTCTTCGGCAAGATAATGAAGTACGACGACCTGGCGGAGTTGAAGCAGATGTGGCACCTGGAGGACGTCCGTATAGTTTCTGGTCTCCTGAGGTCCCTAGACGAGCTGAAATTGAAGAAAAGCATGAACATCATTGTAACCTGAAAGAGGAGATTCTTGGAAACTTTAGTATAGGGGGATCCTGAATCATCATAATACATCCGAAACAGACTCATTAGGATATAAGCAAAACCGGCTAACGAGCCTTATCCCCTTTGGCATTCCGATTACTCGAGGTAGGTGAAATATTCCATTTTTTTGCTGAGAAGTGCCAAAACTCTACAAAAATAATATGTACTGCACTTGATGTTGAACTAAATAAATCAATGAATGTCGGTAATTTACACTTTGCTTTCAATCTGAGTATTATCTACATAAATGGGGTGCCCAGCACCCCTTGCATTTTCCCAATCTACGCCTATGATGATCGGGTGCGAGTTATACCCATGTCACGTTCAGTCGAACATGCCATCAGACTAATGTTTCAGTTTAAACAAACCAGACGACAGGCAAAATTTGTGAGTATCGACTGCGTATCACCTGACTGAGAGCTGAGCAGTTACTCCGCTGCCCCGACTGTGTGTCGGAGTGTCCTGTAGACTCGACGACGACGACGACCGTTTCTGATTGTCAACTCTCTGGCAGACAGGTAGGAAGGTGTTAAAATGTGAATTAGGTAATCACGATAGCACGAGTCGAATCGTTCGACGTCGTCGGACCGACTAAGGCTGCCACTGACTGCTGGCTGTTGCACCAGGACACACGTCAAACACCTCAATGAGATGGGGTCTGGGCACTGGGCAGTGCAGCAGAGATAAACAACAAAACGACTCAGCATGCAGTCGGCTCGCAGATAGAAGGTGCTGATTTCGGGATGACGTTATTAGTGTCATGTTGTTTCGGGTTTGGGGCTACATGCGCCCAGGACGACAAGAAACATGCTGTCAAACGTTGTGTTTGAGATGTTCGTGGCTTGAAGGTGTCGGTTGAATGCAGGAGAATTAGATAATGTTGTCTAATTTAGGGTCGGGTTAAGTTAAGGATTATGCAAGTGTTAAGTTTGGAATAGCAACTGATTATAATAAAGAGTATTTCCACTGCTGTGCGTCCTCATTTCTTCACGATCGTTCAAAGTAAATTAGAAAATTGCACAAGCTCGACTGGTTTTCTTTACACAAAGACTAAACACTGAAAACCGTAGCCGGTACATGCAGGAAACAACCGCTTTGTCGATTTCTAAAGCATTTATCAAAATCACACCCTGCCCTGGCGCATTCATTAAACGCGCTGCTGGAGGAGAGTGGAAGTTCAACTTTGCTTAGCGTATACCATGGGTCTCACCCAAAAGGTACAAGTGACTGACTGGTCAGTCTCCAGCTCGGGACAACCCCACACAAACCTGATGTGGTACCTGTTACGATGGACGGCACCCGACACCACACCCGGTGCATACGAGTCAAGATCTCGATCAAATTTTGACAACCAATAGATCACCGCCTCGACTCGCGCTCAAACTTTATGCAAAAATTTCTCCCATCACCACCGAGGGGAACGCTTGTCCAATCAATAAATGGTCAATACCTGTTATTTCCTGACGAGTCCGTTCGCTCCCAAGCCAGATCATATGTGGCCCACGTCGTTCGTGTGACTGATGGCTGGGCGAAGCAGGTCCGCGGCAATTTGGAAGGTGTCCAATCTCCTATCTCCTATCTGCCTCCGAGGAGTCTGATGCAGAGTTGGCACTACACAGCCAGCAGTGCGTTGAACCTCTCCGGTTCGTCCATCGTCAGTCAAGTCGTTATGATGAACCGGAGGTCGCAAAACTCAAGTTCAAAACCGGCCCCCTTTGGGGCATGGGTGCAAAGATCCTGCCGCGAAACTGCGACGACGACGACGACGGCGGACGTTCCTTTACGACACACCAATCAATCTCCTAGAGACGTCGAACGAAACACGTTTGACGGGCAACAAGGTGCGTGCGTTACGTGCTAATATTTCTGCCCCTTATAAGGGTGTGGCGAATCTACGTACATCGCCGATGACGGCACGATCGACAAGAGTGAAAGGTTTCAACGGTGGTGATGATCAGATGATCCTGATCGTTTGGCGAGGTCGAATCGAAACTGGACAGCTGTTGAATCATAGGTTAATCAAGTGGCTTATCGTGATTGGGACTGATCTGGAAAATCCAAGTGAATTCAGGATGTCCATTCGATTAATCTGCATTGCTGCTGGCCAATCAGTGCTAAACAAAAGTCAAATCTTATTTGAGGTTTGTTCATCTATTACATAATGCTAAATGAGCTACCCTTCCAGCCACTATTCTCTAGAAGATTGAGGAGGAGGTTGGCCGGTTGAAAAACAACAAAGCCGCTGGAGCAGATCAACTACCAAGCGAGCTTCTAAAATACGGTGGAGAAGCACTGGTGAGAGCACTACACTGGGTCATTACCAAGATTTGGGAGGAGGAAGTATTACCGGAGAAATGGATGGAAGGTGTCGTGTGTCCCATCTACAAAAAGGGCGACAAGTTGGACTGCGGGAACTACCGCGCGATCACACTACTGAGCGCGGCCTACAACCCGAGCAGGAGAAAATAGCTGAAGAATAACTAACTCAGGTATGGAAAACTGAATACCTACAACCTGAATGAGGTATTAAGTAGCCCTGCATAAGAGGTAAAATACCTAAAATAATAACTGGTATGTATTCTGTGCATAACGCGTCAATAATGACATCAGGTATGGCAATACCTAAATAATAATTGGCGATTTTTCCATACAAATGGCAATTTTACCATAACTGAGTAATACCTCAAGCGGTCCTCAACACCAAAACAATAACTCGTTGAGGTATTGTATCAATACCTACAAAATACCAAAATAAGTTATTCTCAATACCTGGATAACCGACCAATACCTTGTCTTGGTATGATACCTGGCTTTGGTATGCTCCAGTTATGTGTCAGTTATTCATTTCTGCTCGGGAAGATACTCTTTCAAATTTTATGTCGCCGTCTATCACCGATTGCAAGAAAGTTCGTGGGACAATATCAGGCTGGATTTATGGGTGAACGCGCTACAACGGACTAGATGTTCGCCATCCGCCAGGTGTTACAGAAATGCCGCGAATACAACGTGCCCACACATCACTTGTTCATTGATTTCAAATCAACATATGATACAATCGATCGAGACCAGCTATAGCAGATTATGCACGAATACGGATTGCCGGAAAAACTGATACGATTGATCAAGGCGACGATGGATCGAGCGATGTGCGTAGTTCGAGTATCAGGGACATTTTCGAGTCCCTTCGAATCTCGCAGAGGGTTAACCCGTTTCGGTCCTAGTTGGGAATTTAATTTCAAAAAATCACTGTGACTTCATTTTCCAACCGATTTTTACGAAATTTTGTACGAAGATCGCGCTACATCTCTAGTTGTATGGAAAAATATTGAAATGGTATTTTGGTCCTTGGGGTCTGAGTTATTGAAGGGGTTATATGGGTCAAATCGGGTCAAAAATGGACCAACTTCCTTTTAACCACTGATTACTTATAAAAAACACATGCAATATGATTGCAAACATGTTCAATTATCTTTTTATTATTACAAACGCATAGTTTGAGTAAATTGGGATTGTCTGGTTTTGGTTCCGGATGTTCCGGGTCGCGTTTGGGGTGCGTTCGGAGGACACTTCTCAAACGTTCCCTACACATGACATTTTTTCTCGCATAATTCTAAAAACAGGCTTGTCATGATTCATTCCTCATAGTTTTGTATACTAAGTATATTAAAGGAATATTCAAAGGTTTTTTTGACATATTGGCCACCATCCCGGATGTTCCGGGAACCTGCGACCACCCGGGGAAGTGGCTATTTTCCAAACAGTTATGAAACATGGCTTGCGACATATCAATCTTCATGATTTTGCAAAACAAGTAAGGCAGAGGAGAATTTAGAGGTTTTTGGACATATTGGCCACAATTCCGTATGTTCCGGGAACCTGGAACCACCCGAGGAAGTGGCCATTTCTCAAACAGTTATGAAACAAGGCTTGCGACATATCAATCTTCATGATTTTGCAAAACAAGTAAGGCAAAGGAGAATTTATAGGTTTTTGGACATATTGGCCATCGTTCCAGATGTTCCGGGAACCTGGAACCACCTGGGGAAGTGGCCATTTTCCAAACAATTATGAAACAAGGCATGCGACATATCAATCTTCATGATTTTGGAAATGAAGTATGTTAGAGGAGAATTTAGAGGTTTTTGGACATATTGGCCATCGTTCCGGATGTTCCGGGAACCTGGAACCACCTGGGGAAGTGGCCATTTTCCAAACAATTATGAAACAAGGCATGCGACATATCAATCTTCATGATTTTGCAAAACAAGTATGTTAGAGGAGAATTTAGAGGTTTTTGGACATATTGGCCACAATTCCGTATGTTCCGGGAACCTGGAAACACCCGGGGAAGTGGCCATTTTCCAAACAGCTATGAAACATGGCTTGCGACATATCAATCTTCATGATTTTGCAAATGAAGTATGTTAGAGGAGAATTTAGAGGTTTTTGGACATATTGGCCACAATTCCGTATGTTGCGGGAACCTGGAACCAGCCGGGGAAGTGGCCATTTTCCAAACAGTTATGAAACATGGCTTGCGACATATCAATCTTCATGATTTTGCTAAACAAGTATGTTAGAGCAGAATTTAGAGGTTTTTGGACATATTGGTCACAATTCCGGATGTTCCGAGAACCTGGAACCAGCCGGGGAAGTGGCCATTTTCCAAACAGTTATGAAACATGGCTTGCGACATATCAGTCTTCATGATTTTGCAAAACAAGTATATTAGAGTAGAATTCGAAGATTTTTGGACATATTGGTCACAATTTAGGATTTCCGGAAACCTGGAACCACCAGGAGAAGTGGCCATTTTCCAAACAATTATGAAACATGGCTTGCGACATATCAATCTTCATGATTTTGCCAAACAAGTATGTAAGAGTGGAGCACAGAGGTTTTTCATCCGGAGTATTATCCAATATGTCCACAATCATCTGGATTCTCCTCTAACCTACCTAATTTGCAAAATCATGTAGATTGATATGTCGCAAGCCATGTTGCATAATTTATTGGGGCATGGTCAATTCCCCGGGTGGTCCTCGGTTACCAGAATATTCAAGATCGTAGTCAATATGTCCAAAACCCGCTGAATTCTACTCTAACATACTTCATTTGCAAATTCACGAAGATTGATATGTCGCAAGCCATGTTTTATTAAAAATATGGAAAATGGCCACTTCCCCGGCTGGTTCCAGGTTCCCGGAACATCTGGGATGGCGGCCAATATGTTCAATAATCTCTGAGTTTTATTCTAACTTACTTGTTTTGCAAAATCATGAAGATTGATAGGTCGTAAGCCATGTTTTACAGTACTGGCCAAAATTATAGGCAGTGATGGTGATACGATGTTTAGGTTGATAAATCTCCCTTTGAAATAGCTTTATTCAAATGCAATAATTTTGGTATTATTGTTTATTGATCACAAAATATAATTGCATTGTTTCCAACATGAGGGGAAACTTAACGAAAGAGAACGAATTTAATTCTTGAATTTGGTCGAAAATTGTCTGGCCAAAATTATAGGCACTTAAGACATTTTTAAGAAAGTTTGATGTTCTATCTCAGACGTTAATAATAAAAATCATCAAGATTCTCAAATATTCTGTTTAGCAGAACTGTTAGTACGGTTTAGAATCGAGATCACTAATTTATGAGTTTATTTTTTGGTGTGTTTTATAAAATGTCCATGGCAGGTATATCGAGATTCTTGTGATTTCTAGTTTATAAATTTGAAGTTAACAGTAAATGTCCTCCAACCGTGTCTAAATGATTTTAAGTTTGGATAAGTGGCCAACCCATCCAGAATTGGAACTCCTAGGCATTGTAATGGATTAGTTTTGATTGTGTGGTATTAAAATTTATTATTTTGAATAGTGAGGTGAAGCGTTGGCTTGCTCGAAATACCTGTAGCCATCATTACGACCAACGTTCTAATTGAGATATTTCTCGCGAACATTGAAAATGGTTCTGACATACCAAATGGCATTCAGTCTACCTTTCTATGAAACCGGCAGTCCAGCTTTTATTGAAGAATTTCAGTCTTACACACTGTTTGTATCCAGTCCCACTTGTCGTTGTAAGCTATAGAGCTACTCAAAAAAGCGGTGTCCAGTTCGATACAACAAACAAATTACCAACGCCTCGAATGGAGCCGAAAATATGTCTATTGGAACAAAATACATTGGTATCATGTTGTTTTGATTGATTTTATCGCTTTTGAGGAAATTCACTGGAATATGGGGTGTCTGTTAGGTGGAGAGTAGAATAACGCCATATACCACTTAGCATCCAAGCACGATTGCAAAGAGGTGGAGTAGTAATAGTGTGTGGGGATATATTTTCTGCACAAGATATTGATCCCCTGATTTCATATAAGGGTATGCTGAATGCCAAACGATATATCATCACCCTATCTATTGTCTAGGATACACACTTTGATGAAAACTTTAGTTATAATGGTGATAAATGGTACTTCCAGCAAGACAGTGATTTATATTACATGTTGAAATATCAATTCTTTGGTTTCAAAGCCATGAATTTCATGTCCCAGCTTAATCGCCAACTAGCCTAGACAACAACCGTATTGAGAACACTTGAAGAATATTGATCATCAGTTCTAAAATTATCAAACTAAAAATTGCCAGGTACTCGTTGGAGCTTTCATAGGTATTTGATCGAAATACACCAAACGCCAATGGCCTTAACTAGTGATCCCGATTCCAAACCGTGTCAAAAGAACATTGAAAGCTCGAGGAAGTATTATAACCTCAATTTTAGGTAGTTACAGAAATAAGATATCACACTGTCTTTAGCAGGTTCACATAGTGCCTATAATTTTGGCCAGGTAGTTTTTGACCAATTTCAATATTTTGATTTTATTTTCTTCATTGATAATCGTTCGAAGTAAGAAACGTTGTATTGTTATTACGTAGCCAATAAACAATAATACAAAAATTATTGCATTTGAATAAAGCTATCTCAAAGGGAGATTCATCCACCAAAACATCGTATCATCACCACTGCCTATAATTTTGGCCAGTACTGTATAATTGTTTGGAAAATGGCTACTTCCCCAGGTGGTTCCAAGTTCCCGTAACATCCGTAATTGTGGCCAATATGTCGAAAACCCTATGAAGTTTCCTCTAACATACTTGTTTTGCAAAATCATGAAGATTGACATGTCGCAAGCCATGTTTCATAACTATTTGAAAAATGGTCACTTCCCCGAGTGGTTCCAGGTTCCCGGAACATCCGGAATTGTGGCCAATATGCCCAAAAACGTCTAATTTTTCTTCTAACATACTTATTTTGCAAAAACATGAAGATTGATATGTCGCAAGCCATGTTTCATAACAATTTGGAAAATGACCACTTCCCCGGGTGGTTCCAGGTTCCCGGAACATACGGAATTGTGGCCAATATGTCCAAAAACCTCTAAATTCTCCTCTAACATACTTGTTTTGCAAAATCATGAAGATTGATATGTCGCATGCCTTGTTTCATAATTGTTTGGAAAATGGCCACTTCGTCAGGTGGTTCCAGGTTCCCGGAACATCCGGAATGATGGCCAATATGTCCAAAAACCTCTAAATTCTCCTCTGCCTTACTTGTTTTGCAAAATCATGAAGATTGATATGTCGCAAGCCATGTTTCATAACTGTTTGGAAAATAGCCACTTCCCCGGGTGGTCGCAGGTTCCCGGAACATCCGGGATGGTGGCCAATATGTCAAAATAACCTTTGAATATTCCTTCAATATACTTAGTATACAAAATTATGAAGAATGAATCATGACAAGCCTGTTTTTAGAATTATGCGAGAAAAAATGTCATGTGTAGGGAACGTTTGAGAAGTATCCTCCGAACGCACCCCAAACGCGACCCGGAACATCCGGAACCAAAACCAGACAATCCCAATTTACTCAAACTATGCGTCTGTAATAATAAAAGGATAATTGAACATGTTTGCAATCATATTGCATGTGTTTTTTACAAGTAATCAGTGGTTAAAAGGAAGTTGGTCCATTTTTGACCCGATTCGACCCATATAACCCCTTCAATAACTCAGACCCCAAGGACCAAAATACCATTTCAATATTTTCCATACAACTAGAGATGTAGCGCGATCTTCGTACAAAATTTCGTAAAAATCGGTTGGAAAATGAAGTCACAGTGATTTTTTGAAATTAAATTCCCAACTAGGACCGAAACGGGTTAAGGCAAGATGGTGGTCTTTCGTGCTTGCTGTTAAACATTGTTTTGAAAGAGGGTGTAATAAAGAGAGCGGGGATAAACACGTGGGGAACGATTTTCACGAAGTCCGTTCAGCTCCTTGGTTTCGCTGATGATATTGATATTGTAGTTCGGAAATTTGAGACGATGGCGGGAACGATGCATCCGACTAAAGAGTGAAGCCAGGCGAACCGGATCAGTCATTAATGTGCCGAAGATAAAGTACAGGATGCAAAGGGCTCCAGGGAGCAATCACCGCGCCCGCAACCCCGAATTTCTATCGACGGTAATGAAATCGAGGTGGTTGAAAGATACGTGTACTTGGGCTCACTGGTGATCGCCGACAACGACACCAGCAGAGAAATTCAGAGACGCATTGTGGCAGGAAATCGAGCTTACTTTGGACTCCGCAGAACTCTACGATCGAATAAAGTTCGCCGTAACACGAAGTTAACTATCTACAAAACGCTGATTAGACCGGTAGTCCTCTATGGGCAGTGTTCGGACGACCTAGAAACACAATTTCCACAGCAGTGTTTTGTATTTACAGCAGCTTAAAACTAAATTTATTTCATTAGCAACAATTTTAATATTAACTATTTTCTATGAACTTACATTTTATAGTTTCCTTTAAATCCTTTTTTGTTCTCCACAGGTAACGTACAACTGCTCGGGACGCGATTGGGATTCTACAACTGGTTACAATAAACATCAAATCACATACAAATTGTTCTTTTTTATTACTTACATCTAGATCCGAAACGACTCACTATATTCCTGACCACTTCTTTCTCTAATTTCGATTCAGAATTCACTAACTAACTTACAAATTCTTTTGAAATAACGTTCCAATTCAATTGCACAAAATTCGCAATGGCGCCTAACTACTTTCAATCTATTCCTATTTCAGGCCAAACATTTCAATAGGTCCTATCTGCATTTGAGAGGCTCTCTTTGTTTACTTTCTCTTTCAATTATTGCAATGTAATGGTACACTTTTCAACTATTTTTGCAGTACAAATCAAAAGACGCATGTTTTAACCATCGTTCAATGCAAGGAGACAATCATAATAGAAATGAACAGCTGAGATATTAACGAAAGAGAGGGAAACCAAAGAGAGCCTCTCTTCTGCAGATAGGACCTTTAGACATGTTTGGCCTGATTTCTTTATTTACATTCTCTATGCTGCCTGAATTCACCCACCAAATTTCGCCTACCTTTTCTCTTCCTACTTTCCCACTGTGGCGCTACCTACTCGTCACCGAAGGCACTTGCTTCGACCGGACGGCGATCGGTTCATCAGGCTTGCCGATCCTGGATTCCAAAGGAGCGTATAGATGTATGTCCTTGAGGCCGATGAGGATTTTCGGAACTCCACGTGAGAGTTCTGTTACTGGAAGTCCTCGCAGGTGGGAATGTCCTCCGATGACCTCTGCCATAGAGACCGATTGCTGCGGCAACTTTCAACTATCCACCGTATGGGCGGCTTTGATGCGGAAGCGCTGTGTCGATCCTCTTGCCGATACAAAGAGCTCCACCCTTTCTGACTGCTTTTCCACTCTGGATACACCCGCTGTCCAGGTCACTCGGAGCGGTTGCGTTACGCCTTGGACTTGCAGCGCGATCGCCAACGACTTTTCCAGTAGCGTGTATGACGACCCCTCATCCAGGAACGCAATCGTGTCCACGCTGAGCTTCCCGTTGTACAACGTGATCGATACACGCAAAACAAGAAAAGCTACCAAAAATTGAGATATGCCCAGGCTTGATAATCCTCCTCGAAATCAAAAGAGTTTAGCAACATGCTCTAGAGCGGTGTTTTGCTTTTGCCTCGTCGCGAGGGAGCGAATAAACCCCAAACAGAGAGGCAATAAAAATTGAGCGAGGAAGAGGGGAACGAAAAAAGAGCAGATGATTATTTCGGGTTTTTGAGTGCGATTTTCGCCTCGAGAGTCTTTCTTTGTATGGGAGTGGAACTCGCGAGAGCTTTTTGAGTGTGAGTGGACGTGAGAAACACAACAAGCAATTGTGAGTGTTGGACGAACTCCTCGCTACGCGGCAAGCTCGCGCTCGGTGCTGTTGAGGATTTGCGTTGTGATTTCTGAGTTTTATTTTCACTCCTCAGAAAATCGCCAAAATCGCTTCCTCATTTTCTCGCGAGGGAGTTTCTGTCAAGCCTGGATATGCCTTTTCTACCAATTTATGTATTGAAAACGTACAGAGAATGTGATAAATCATAATCCATTCGTTGTATTAAGATGCGCTACACGGTTCCATAGCTTCCATACCACTACACACAAACACCTCCATTCAAACCCGAGAAGTTGAACCGGGTTGCGTCTAAAAATAACTTTCGCTTCGCTGCTGAGCTTCGCGTCCTATTGTCTACATGGAATTTTCCACTTGCAAACAGCAACCTGATGGATGCGGGCTTTTCAGTGCACAATGGGTCTAGAGTCGTATTTACGAAGACAAAAATGTTTCTGCCAAGTTCTGTCATTTCTTTTTTTTTCATTATTGTGAAATGATTACGGTCAATCAAGTGTGGCTTATCCAAAAATCTGCTGATTAATTATTCTCTATACAATATCAGAATGTTTTACAAAGTTATAGCAAATTTACAAAATTAAAACATTCGATTGATTTGATTGATTTGTCTTTATTCAAGAGACTTTCAGCCCTTGGATAAAACATTCGAATCATTAGAACTTTTCGAAAAGTTTTCAATAAATTGCAACTTTTTTGCCTTTGGTCATATTTTAGTCGAGTCCAACGATACATGAAGACCAATACATTAGTCACAAACTTTCAAAATTTAATTTAATTCGGTTCGCTTAGTCCTAAGGTACAGTAATGTGATAAACGGAAGTCAAAAACTAGATATAGATAGAAGGGCTCTAATTTCGTGTAAAGTTGAATAATCAATCAAGCCCAAATTTGCACCAATCAAATCAAACTCGTTGAGGAACAAGTCATCAAAATTTTTCCTGCCAGTTGCACAACTAGTAAGCTATAAACGGTACAAATTTGGGCTCGATTGGATAACTTTACATAAAATTGGAGCAACTTTAATAAAGTAGTTCATATTTGAGTGTTCTTCGTTTAATTGCTATATCTCTGGATCAAGTGAACCGAATGAAATGGGACATTGCACAATTATGACTAATACATAGCTCTTTGAAAAACCTTTGACTTGACTTAGACACGTTCAAAGAAAACAAACTTACAGCTTGTTGATTACTTCACGAAAAAATATCAATCATTTGAATGATTTTGCAAATGTGTAACTAGCGCCGCCTAGTGGACCATTAACTGTAAGCCCTTGACTCACTTAACAACGTTGTCGAAGACACCAACTTTCTAAGTGGTGAGAGTCCTGAGATCAGTGTGTAAAAAAATCGAAAGTTGAAAGTGAAGATTGACATTCTCATTTTTTCATTCGTGTTCGGCCACATTCATTGTCAGCTGAATGCCTCTCTTTTTTCATTCAATTCTCTGTCACGAATATTTTTTCGCACGTCGTAAAATGTCCAATTTCTGTTAACAGACGCACAGTCCGACTTAATGGACAAATAGAGCAGTTAATTAGTTTTGTAATTAACCACTATACACAAGTTTTGAGGTGATTGGAAGAATAATCGGGAGTTACGGTCTAGTTATATTTCTCAGTGAAAATTGTCAGTGACAGAAAAATGAATGAATAAGTGAGAAAATTCATTCACTAAAATGAATTTTATTTTGATCCATCAGTTGAGAATCTTCAAAATTCACGTTGAATTTCACTCACTAAAAATGAAAATTTTAAACTCTGCCTGAGATATATGAAATTTAGAATTTGCCGTTTATTGGTGGAATTAAACTAATTAAACGATCCATCACCATCCATCATGGCATCGCAAATAAAATTATTAGAAAGCAGATTTTTGAATCAGTTTAACCAGACGAACCACCCTAACATAACAATAATAGGGAATAGGGTCAACAATTGAAAATAAACTTTCTCAAACACAATATGTGTCTAAAAACTTAAGGCTGAAGCATAAACAGTTTTGTCTTCGCAAATACGGCTCTGGACCCATTGTGCAGTGTGGCGGCTGTATCACTTCCATCACCAAGCCACGTTTGTGTTGATCATGATGGCTTTCAGCCTCTCGTCCATTCATGTGCAGTTATTGCCGTGCTGGTTAGAGCGCAGGATACTGTGTATCACCATAATAATGTCTCGGTTCGATTCCCGCCACCGCCCGTATTTCTTTTTAAACATGAATTGGTATTTGATGCCGCCGCTGCTGCCATGATCAGTCTAAAAATAGAACAAATAATGAGAAACCAGTGCGACAGAGCACACGCACACATGCGAAATTTTCCTTTTCCAGATTCTAGGAAGCCAATACAATTTTTGGTATACTGCCACCTACCAATTTTTGTATTTGCAAGGCCCTAATACAATATTTGTACATGTTTCATACCCAATTGTATTAGAATCTGCCAATCTCAGGTTGCGTGTATCATTCGGAAAATCACCGACTGCCGATGTAGGTGCACGTTGCAGTTAGTGCTAACACTCTGCTCGATGTGCAGCAGCGGATTGTGGCGTTCGTTGCACTGGTTCACGTTGCACCGAATGTTGAGTTTGCAGCGAGCACTCTCGTTGAGGCACAGATAGCAGAGCCTCCATTTCCGTACCGCCTCCCATCTTTCTGGCAACCGCATCCTCTCGCAGTTCCGGATACGATGATCACAGCGGCCACAGATCCTGCAGGGCTTCTTCTCCTGATTCGGAGCCTGGTTGGTGACTCCGATGGCTTCGGCACTATGCGTGTGCAGAAATCCTTCTTGTTCCTATCTTCCCTTCTTCTTCCGGAACGCTTGATCCGATGCGACGGACGCCGACTCGCAATACGGAGTGAGCATCCTTGACAATCCTCGAGAGAAAGTTGGATAATGTCCGGAGCGTCACGAGCTGGGCCTTCCTCCATTACCGCACCCATTCTAGCTGCGTACTGGCCGGCAACTTCTCCGTCAACTCCTGGATGAGCATCGGGTGGATAAGATGCGCTGTCAGACCGGTCGCCTCCAAATGGTCGGTGAGCTGCTGAACGACTTCACCGAATTGGATGAACGATGCCAACTTGTCCGCTCTTGGAGACGGTGCCTTCCGCACATTCGACAGTAGCATGCACTGAGCGAAAACCCCCGCCATGAATTGAATGATTTTTGCCTCATCTGAGCCCCATGCCTATTTTGGGACAAGATTTGGATGATTTTTTCATTTGATTCAGCCTCCTTCAAAATCAAAACAATTTGAATATTGACCATCCTAAGCAAGGATGATTTTCACTGCTTTTCAAGAATACGATAAGTGAATGATATTCTTTTCTTTTTTTTTTTTATAGGGGTTTGTTATTACTAAAAAATATATAAAATGAGGAATGAAAATGAAACTAAATACACCAATTTCAAAGCATTTTCTCAATTTATTGTGCACAATAAACTTATAATATTCTTGATACTTAATATTCTTGAAAATAGCCGAGCGAGGATCCGATGTTATCACGGGATGTGTGGCTCGAAGCGGATGTTCTGTAAAAAATATACCAAACAGTCAGATTTAAGTCCTATAATGAATCTAAAACTATTTAATCTTACCCTTCATGATGTGTAAATAACGCTCGACAATCAGTCCACTTTAATCCTTCTTACGATTGCTCTTCAACTTCGCCATATTGTTTTCAAAGAATAACAGACTTTGATCCTAAATTGAATGATTGTTGGTATGGGACACGCAGGGAAATGCTTTCAGATGGTTTTGAGATGACGATCAGTCACAACAAACCCCAAGCAAAATATCATTCAATAATTGTGTCAATTGTTATTTTATCAAAGGATGATTTTCATTCAGAAGGACGCAGTAAAATCATTCTGCTGTGGAATCATTCATAATTCTGATTCTGTGGATTTAAATCGTATTGAATGAAGAATCATTCTTTGAACGGCGGGGGTTTTCGTTCAGTGTGTTCAGCAACTGTTCTGGCCTACCGTACAACATCCGCAAGGTTTTGATGATTTGCGGTACTGCACTCGGAAGTAGGAGCCTGCTTCTTACCGCTTCTAGTGCTTGACCTTTCAAACACTCTTGAAGTCGCGCCAGATTCTCGACGTTCGAAAATCCGCACGCCGTTGTGGACGTCTCGTAGGCACTAATGAACATAGGCCATTCTTCGAGTCGCCCCGTGAATGTCGGAAGCTTCTTCGACAGAAACTGCTGAGCGGACAGTTGAGCCTTCGTTGGACCACGCACCATTACCTCGGATTGCATTCCGAAGTCTTCTTCCTGCGACGAACTCTCTTCTTCCGACTCCGAATCCGATTCTTCGGACTCCTCTTCACTTGGTTCGCTGGCTTGGTACGAGCGTAGAGCGACGTCTTCTTCAAACTGCGGCCTCTTCTTCTTCTTCTGCACCTCCGGGTGCCCGAGTGGAGTTTTCTTGTTGCCCACCGGTGGGAGCGAGGTTATGTCCTGCAGGACGGGTGGTGCAATCCCAAATACTTTCGGAGTGGAGAACTTGCTGAAGGCTCCTCGGTAATCCTCGCGATGTGCTTTGGCCGGTTTAGCTAGATTCCGGTCCGATTTGCCCGATTTTCGCTTCTCAGGCTCCTCTTCTTCCGGCTGTTCCATCCCCGGCTTCGCTTGCTTGGACTTCCTACCTTCCTTGTATCCTCCTTTTCCACCTCCGGATGCTCCATCTTCCTCCAGGTCGGCTATCTCTTCCCTCGCCGAATCGAGCTTCACTTTCTCCAGCTTCCAATGCACCTGCTTCAGCACTTCTTCGCGCTTCTTCCGGTGCGCTTCTTCTTCGGCCACTTGCAGCTCCATTTGCTCCTTCTCGTACGCCAACTCCATTTCGCGCCTTTCTCTTTTTGCCTCCTGTCGCATCAGGAACAGCTTCTTCTGGTGCTCCAGCCTTTTCCTGTGGATGATCGTCTGCAACTCCATGGCTTGCCTCTCCTTCTCCATAGCCGTTGTCGCCTTTTGTGTATGCTTTTCTCTCCTGTTTATCACAGTTTTGTTGACAACAACGAGTGTGTTATTCCCGCCGGGATCGAAAACTACGAAATCAGCAGAAAACCTTGACATTCCAAAACTCCTTTCGCATCTGTTTACTCCCACATACTTTAGAAATAGCCCTGTGTGTTTAGCCGCATTTACAATCGGTGCACATATTTGCAGCTTACGTAACCGTTCCGTTGTTGAATATCGTTCCTTGTGTTTATGTGATTATCAGTGCAATTGAAAACTATCAATAAGCTTCCAGAATCATCAACTCTTTCCGAAATAGTTTTCATTATCACTGCATCATTTCGATCTTTTGAACATTCAGTTTCGAAACTAGCTGTTTCTGGGATGATTGCAGGTGGAACAACGGCGTAATCTAAAGAAGGCATTTTGTAGGACATCTTCCAACTTTGTGCTGAACGTGGAAGATTAGGTACCGCTGTACGATGCACTGAGTTGGTATTGCAGCTTGAAGTGGACGGGACACTATCGACATCACTCACTTGGTGCAGTGTTGTACAAGTACTGGCAGGAAACATGGACTCTACGTGCAGAGGACAAATGCGCCCTTGGAGTTTTCGAACGGAAGATGTTGCGTACCATCTACGGCGGAGTGCAGATGTAAAACGGGTCTTGAAGGAGGCGAATGAATCATAAGCTGCATCAACTGCTGAGAGAACCAACCATCGTCCACACTGCAAAAATCGGGAGGCTACGGATAGCCACCCGACTAAAATGGTTCTCGAGAGTCATCCGATCGGAGCGCAGCGAGCGAGGTGGGTCGATCAAATGGAGGACGATCTGCGGACCCTACGCAGAGTGTGGAACAGGATACAAACAGCCATGGATCGAGTGGAATAGAGACGGCTACTATGTACAGCAGAGGCCACCCAGGCCTTGGTCTGATCGGTAAGGTAAGTAAGTAAGTCGACGTGGCTGTTGAACTTTAGGCGATCGTCGATCATCACACACAGAAGCTTCAGTTTTCCGACGGAGATTTCCACTCGCTGCACAGATTTGCAATTGCTCTCCAATAGCACCTCCGTTTTGTGGTGGGCTATCTTCAACTTGACTCCATTCAGCCAGTTTTCGATGATGCCGATCGATTCTGCCGGAAACATTTCTACCTCCTCCGGTGTCTCGCCTGTTACTGATAGGACAATATCGTCCGCGAAACTCATGATCACGACGCCTCTGCGTAGCTGAGGCGTAAGCACTTTGTTGTATATATGTACATAGCGTTCAATAGCGTTTGGTCAGAGGATGGAGCGTTGTGGAGCTCCCGCCGTTACTTTCGTCCTCTTCTGTCCAGCTTCAGTGTCATACACCAAGACTCTGTTCTGGAAGTAGCTTCTCACAATCCGACACAGGTAGTCTGGAATCCGCATTCTGTGCAGCGCTACGGCGCTCCCAGCTGGCGCTATTCAACGCGTTCTTGACGTCAATTGTGATTACGGCGCAGTACCGGTTTCCTTTCCTCTTCTGTTTGGACACCTCCTCGGCCCTCTTCAGGACCGTCCGGATAGCATCCACCATTGACTTTTGCTTCCGAAATCCAAACTGCAGCTGTGACAGTCCATGCTCTCCTTCTGCGAACGGCACCACCCTGTTAAGAATGACCTTCTCCAGCAGCTTCCCAAGTGTGTTCAGCAGGCATATCGGTCTATACGATGCTGGATCCACCGACGGTTTTCCTGGTTTTGGCAGTAAAACCAGTTTCTGTACCTTCCATATGTCTGGGAGGTGATCTTCTTCCAAACATTTCTGCATCGCCGTCCTAAACATATCGGGATAAGTTAGGACCGATGATTTTAACGCCATATTGGGGATCCCGTACGGACCCGGGGCTTTGTTCACTTTCAGTTGGTAAGCCTGTTACGCTACCCCACCCACGGTCCACGCATTGAAGTCTCCGCCGATCAGTACTGGCCTACGTCCAATCAGCTTGTCGGTTAACTCCCCCAGCATCCGATCGAACTTCTACGCTGTCCACCTTGGGGGTGCCTAGCAGCTGTATACGAAGAATCCGTTGATTTTCGCGATGACGAAACCTTCGCACGTGCTTGCAACCAAGGAAATCTTCCCATCACATGTATAGCAGCCGTTTCTGTGCTTTCTACTACCCAGTTGTTGTTACCGTTCGCCTTGCGGAATTCGATTTGGCTCTGCAATTATCGCAACGTCGCACTTTGCTTCCGTTGTTGACTGTGTCAACAGTTGCTGTGCGGTGTCGCAATGATTCAGGTTTATCTGCATTATCTCCATTACTGTTGGCCTGCGTTCGCCTTTGAGAAGTGTCCCTTTCTGCATAGTTCAGATCTGTCTGGGCCTTTGCAGTTGGCCGACATGTGTCCGAATCCCATGGCATCCCATGGTATCTCAACAGCCCTTTACTGTCACTCCTTGCTGCCCGGGGTGCGACTCGCAGCGGGCAGACCGAACAGTCAACTTGTACCTTGCCTACCTTCAACAATTTACTAGCCGCAGACACCGATAATCAAATCATCGCTCTTTTTGTATCTTGGTCCCCTTCGTCAGCCGGATCGTTAGAACCTCTTCTCCCAATTCGTTCTTTAGTTCACGACCAAGCTTCTATACTGTTGTGATCTCGTCCAGGTATCGGCATTCGATCTTTGCTTCCTGGCACAAAGCTTTCACGTTCCCGCCATCCCCGATGAGGTCGCCCAATGGCTCTGCGAACTGCTCTCGGTAGGCAGAACCGGACCCGGACCCTTCTTCAGCTCAAACAGCATATCTCCTTGAGGACTGCTGCGTACGACTATTGGTCGTTTGCCTTGACCAGCAGGGCGTCTCCCATTTGTCTCTTCGGATGGATTAGGCGTTTTTGCCTGTTCTTTTTGGATCGCCTTTCGTCTCGAGTTGGCTTTCTTCACTTTTAGATCCGATTATTCCCTTTCGTTGCCTCATTCTTGGACTTATTTTTCTTCTTCTACTTGCGATTTTTGACGACGTTCCAATCTCTGTTGGCTCTCTGATCGCTCGACTCTTCGTTACATTGAACATTCTTTGTCTTCTTCGGGTGTTTCTCCTCACCTGGTGTTTCTCGATGCCGTTTGTTCGAGCTCTTATTTCTGCGTCCTTTCGGCGTCTCCTGAATTACGGTTGATGCTTCCACCGCCGCAACCTGCTTCAAGGCCAGCTTCAAAGCCTTTTCAGCAGTCTCAGCTCTCTTACTCAATGCTCGCGCACCCTTTGCTAAATTTCGATGTGCACGTTGATACGGCCTTTTACGTTTTCGTGCAGCTTGATGACCTTCCTGTTCAACTCCATTATTGACACCTTGGGCCTCGCAAGTTGTAGACCTTCTTGAGTGATGCTGCTGCTCGGTGTAGATACCGGGGGCCCTCGTATATGTAGTGCTGCCGCTAGGGTTGTGGACATTGGACTCGTTACCCCTTTTGTTCCAAAGAGTCCATGTTGCCCACCTCGTTGCGTGCCGCTGTTATCTGTTGCCGCGATACTGAATGTTTCTAACGGCGATCGTGTCAACCTACTGCTCCTTAAGAATGCGCTCGCATCCTTATCATCTGCTACCTCGACTATGGTGTTATTTTTCTTCTTCTTCATCTGGTTGCGTTCCCCCTCCAAGCCGCAATCTTCGCCCGTCGTAAGTAGTTGCCGTCGTGATCCCATGGCGATCTTTGCAAGCAGTGAGGCCACGCTAAGGTTGACACGGTCCTTTATGGGGAACCGTGTTTATATCCGGATCGGCACTAGTCCGGATCGGCACTAGTCTGAACTGAGCCTACTTCCACCGGCTAGGGTAGCGAGTTTGGAACGTACTAGAAGGCCTGCCAAGGTTTTAACGGGACAGCGGCAACCGTACCATTAACCCACTCGTCGTTCCGGATAGGTTCCTTGCTCATGTGCATGTCCAGTTTGCCATAATTAGGGTCTTACTGGCGTCGATACTAATGAGCCAGTTGGCACTCCGGCTAAGTCACTGTGGAAGCGGTGCCAGTTCGCTTGTACGGAGTTGCTTGAAGATGTGTGGCTTTTTATGGGAATCCAACAGAGCCCACACGCAACTAGAGATTGGCAGATTTATTTATTTATTTATTTATTGACGTCAATCAGAAGTAAACCGTTTCGTTACATTTTAAACCTAAGCTTATTATATATTGTTTTTACTTAAACTAATTTATATTACGATTTAACATAAATTGTTTTTTCAGTTCTGTTTTTGTCATTGTAAAGTCTATGGTTTGGCAATGTTTATTGTATATAGACATAATTCGGTTTAAAGGGCCAAATTTTGCGTAATCATTATGATGATGGTTGGTGGAAAAAATGCTACGTTTCCGTAGTGGTCTAGAAGAAGCATAAAAGTTTAATTTTGATAAAAGTTCCATCGAGTCAATACGCTGCGAAACCATTCTAATATAGTTTTGTATATGTCGTATGCAAAAAAATAGGATAAAACTTTGCACATACAAAAATTGGTAGGTGGCAGTATATCAGAAATTGTATTGGCTCACTGATATCTGGAAAAAAAAATTAGGCATGTATGCGTATGCCTTGTCGCGGTGGTCTATTGTTCTATTTTCATAGACTGGCATCGATTGATGTGGCGGCATCATAGCCCTAAACACTATAAAAAGAAAAAAATGGGTGGAGAAGAGAATCGAACCGAGAATTAACTAGGCTCCAACCAATACGGCTAAACACTTCTTACATGAGCAAATGGGTGGAAGCCATCGTAAACAACACAAAAGCGTCTCGTGGCATGGCGATACAGCCGCCACACACTGGGGCAGGATTGAAAATACACGGAAAAAACCTCTAGCTCGTCGAGATGTCGAGATACGCACTTGGTGTCTTCAGAGAAAATATTTCTATGAACAAGGTCGATATTCTGAACGGTAGCATATTTTTCTTACGTTATTCGCATAAAAGTCCTATAAGCCATTTTGGCCATCTTTCATTTTAGGGGTATGGTGTCTTCGGCAAAGTTGTTCGGCTATTTATGCTAAAAATGTTTGCCGAAGACGTCATATTTCCAGAGCCTACTGTTCTTGAGATATTAGTCGTTTTATAAAATACCTACCTAAAATCGAGTTTTTTCATTAAATTACGTTTGTAAACAAATTTAATGTCCGTTTTCGAGTTATAATAATGAAAAATACTAAAATAAAACATATGTAAAATTAATTAGTTGGAAAAAACAAAATATGCATTGATTTTTCATAGAAAATTCCTAAAAATCACGCAAAATGTATATAGGACGTTCTTGCAGTCGGGCAAGTTCGGGCAAGTTTTTTCATCGGCGATCACCTAAAAAATACATAAGCTTTCATGTAAATTTTTTCACCGACATGATATTTGATGATTTTTTTTAAATAGCGTTCAAAATTTACTGTTTTGTGTGAATTAGTACAACATTTTTGCACATATTTTACCATGTTCTATGTTGCCAAGTGAACCATGAGAAGTATAAATGCAATCTAGTTACAGGTTTAGTCATTTTTAAGCTCCAAACAAATTGTAAAACACAAAAATGTCCTAAACACGCCATTTAGCCTTGGTTTTATCATTATCTTATGTAATTTATTAAATAGAATTATTTTTTGTGTGTTCAATGATCTTAAAACTCACTTTTATTGGCGTTTCGGACATTTTTGTGTTTTACAATTTGTTTGGAGCTTAAAAATGACTAAACCTGTAACTAGATTGCATTTATACTTCTCATGGTTCACTTGGCAACATAGAACATGGTAAAATATGTGCAAAAATGTTGTACTAATTCACACAAAACAGTAAATTTTGAACGCTATTTAAAAAAAATCATCAAATATCATGTCGGTGAATAAAATATACATGAAAGCTTATGTATTTTTTAGGTGATCGCCGATGAAAAAACTTGCCCGAACTTGCCCGACTGCAAGAACGTCCTATATATATTTTGCGTGATTTTCAGGAACTTTCTATGAAAAATCAATGCATATTTTGTTTTTTCCAACTAATTTATTTTACATATGTTTTATTTTAGTATTTTTCATTATTATAACTCGAAAACGGACATTAAATTTGTTTACAAACGTAATTTAATGAAATTACTCGATTTTAGGAAGGTATTTTATAAAACGACTAATATCTCAAGAACAGTAGGCTTTGGAAATTTAACGTCTTCGGCAATCTTTTTTAGAATAAATAGCCGAACAACTTTGCCGAAGACACCATACCGCTAAAATGAAAGATGGCCAAAATGTAGTAGGCTTATAGGACTTTTATGCGAATAACGTAAGAAAGATATGCTACCGTTCAGAATATCGACCATGTTTATAGAAATATTTTCTCTGAAGACACCAAGTGCGTGTCTCGACATCTCGACGAGCTAGAGGTTTTTTCCGTGTATTTTCAATCCTGCCCCAGTGTGCGCCACATTGCACAATTCTTCATTGCACCAATAAAGCTAGCCATGCAAATGTTTGACACTTCTCAGGTCATTTTGACAGACCACACATATGCACGAAAAAGGCGGATAATATATTCTACTTTATCGATCTTGTTGCCGTCCTTTTCATGCTCATGTTACACCTGTCAAAATTACCTAAGAGTTGTCAGTCATTTTGCGGTTAGGTTCCTTGGTGTTATTTTTATTTTTTTTTATCTGTATTAACGAGATTTTTAGCCCTCGGCTAGTTCATCTCGGGACCCACGCTTTACTTCCCTTCCGAAGGAAGAACTCACATTTTTGCGAGTTTGTCGGGAGTGGGATTCGATCCCAGGTCCTCGGCGTGATAGTCAAGTGTTCTAACCATCACACCAGGTTCGCTCCACAATTCCTTGGTGTTATAAAAAATAGGTCTAGAGAGCCAAATTTACGAAGACAAAACTGTCTAAGCAAACTTAAAGCTTATTGTGTTTTAGAAAGATTCTTTTTAATGTTTGACCCTATTCCCCATTTTTGTTATGTTAAGGTGGTTCATCTGGTTTAACTTATTCAAAATCTGCTTTCTAATAATTTTATTTACTATGTCATGATGGATAGTGATGGATCGTTTAATTCGAAATTCTACCATTTGGCGGCGCTAGAGGTCAAGCAAATTTCAAATTTCATATATCTCAGGACTCTCACCACTTGGTTGGTGTCTTCGGTAATGTTGTTTGGTGGGTCAAGGGCTTACAGTTAATGGACCACTTGTTTCAAGATTTTGCCACTAGGCGGCGCTAGTTGCACATTTGCAAAATCATGCAAATGTTTGATTTTTTTCGCAAAGTTATCAACAAGCTGTAATTTTGTTTTTTGAAAGTATCTAAGTCATGCCAAAGGTTTTTCAAAAAGCTATGTATTAGTCATAAATGTGCAAAATTTCATTTTATTCGGTTCACTTAATCCAGAGATATTGAAATTTAACGATTAACACTCAAATATAAATCACTTCACTAGAGTTGCTCTAACTTCATGTAAAGTTATCCAAATTTGTACCGTTTATTAGCTAACTAGGTTGCACTAGGTGCAGCTAAAATTTGAGAATATTTGGTGCAATTTATAAAAAGTTACAGCTAGCTGAATGTATTCGAAATAATCAATAAAAGTTGCATGTTTCTACTAATCGCAACTAGCGCCGCCTACTGGCAGAACCTTGAACCAACCATCTAATTAACTGAGAGGCCAACCAACCTAACAACATTGCCCAAGACACCAACTTTCTAAGTGATCAGAATCCTGAGATATGTATATGGAGTATGAGATTTGTTTGCTCACTGCCGCCTAGTGGTGGAATTTTGAATCAAATGGCCCATCATTTGTAAGTTCTTGACCAGCCAAATAATATTTCCGAAGACACCAACTCTCTAAAGCTGTTAGTACACAGGGTCAAATATTTCAGGCCAAACATGTCTAAAGGTCCTATCTGCAGAATAGAGGCTCTCTTTGGTTTCCCTCTCTTTCGTTAATATCTCAGCTGTTTATTTGTATTATGATTGTCTCCTTGCATTGAACGATGGTCAAAACAATCGTCTTTTGATTTGTACTGCAAAAATAGTTGAGAAGTGTACCATTTCATTGCAATAATTGAAAGAGAAAGTGAACAAAGAGAGCCTTTCAAATGCAGATAGGACCTATTGAAATGTTTGGCCTGATTTGTCTAAAAAGAAACTAATGCTCAAACATCTTGTTTGACTCGATCAAATTTTCAGTTGGTGTCATACTGATGTCGTTTCTTGAGTTCTTTCGTTGTCAAATATTTGATCCTGTGTACTTCAGGCCTAAGTAATCAGGATCATGAGATATTTGGTACAAACATTTCATCAGTGTTACGTCTGTTTGTCTCTGGCATGACAGATATCACAGACAACAAGACGTAACACTAGCGGAATTTCCATACCGTATATCTTAGCCCCATGAAAGCTTAGATACAGTCGATGACAAAAGTTAGTTATCGAATGCTGTTTTTCCATACAAAATGCTCTAGTTTGAAACCTTCTATCTCAGCGTAGGAAGGTCCAATTTAGCTGAATTTTTCTCCACGGTCTACAAATAATGTGAATTTTAGCTTGACGGGAGTTCATTCCTACAGAGTTAGTCGCGTTCGGTAATTTTTACCGAAATCTAAACTGCTGAGCGTTCGGTAATGTTTTTTACCGAAATTCTGTAAAAAATGTTATCGTTTATCTGTCAAATTTTAACGAACTTCGGTGAACGTCACCGAATTTTTTCGGTAAAAAACTTAACGGTTGAGATTTCGGTAAAATATTACCGAAGTCGGTGATTTTTTCCAAGTGTGTAATCGAAAATTGCTTAGGTTACTTACTTTTGTCTTCGTACCACCCTCTGAAACTTTTTTGCTCCCTGTCGGAATGAAATAAAATCCCGTCAACAGGGATGGGAACACTCACTTGCAAAGAGTTACACTCACTTGCTGTTTTCTCAGCTCAGAAGCTTGCAATCAAGAAATGATGTATGGACGACTTTTACTTTGTGGCTTTGTCTATAAGTTTGCCGAATAGACTAAGGGTCGCACACGTATACTAAAGTCGTGGCAGAGCTGTAAAAGCGACTCTCCACGAGGTGAGTGTAATTTACATTCACCTCGTGGAGAGTTGCATTCGCTGGTCCCTCACGACTTCGGTATGCGTGTGCGACCCCTACTCTATTCAGGAAACTTTTAGACAAAACCACAAGGCAAAAGTCGTCCATACACCGTTTCTTGATTGCAAGCTTCTGAGCTGAGAAAACAGCAAGTGAATGTAACTCTTTGCAAGTGAGTGTTCCCATCCTTGCCGTCAAACTACAATTCACGTTACATAGACTAGAAATCCAATGGAATGGTTCTGAAATTTCGGTGGAATAGCACTAAAAAGATACTGGTATGACACTAAAATGGTGTTGAAATAGTTAAGGAGTTACACTGGAATGGTATTCAAGTGTCTCCAGCTTGGCAATTGGAAGATCACAAGAACTTTATTAAAACGTTACTGAAATGGCATAGGAATATCACTCAAATGGAACTGGAATGGTGCTGAAGTGGATTTTAAATTGCACAGAGAAGGGCCTGAAATGGCAATGAAATGGAATTCAAATGGAACAATGGAACTTAAATGATACGAATACTGCGGTGAACAGCATAGTTGCCCCATGTCAACAGGGATTCCCATAGATCATGCAACAATTAAGCTGAACACGGCAGGATACTACCCTGAAATGTGTCTGGATTTCAACTGGAACAGCACTGGAGAGATTTCAGAATGCCACTGAAATGGAACTGTAATTGCACTGAAATATATAGCGCATTTATAGTTCACCACTGGACTATCGAACTAGTTTTAAAAACGGCAAAATCGTAAATAAAGGTGCTCGATAGCATTCAATCAACTCGGTGTCTTCAGAGAATTTATTCGGCATAAGTCAAAGAAACAATGCGCCGAATACATCAACTCTATCTATATATATAAAAATGCAGTGGCATACGTGGGACCGCACATAACTTGCGAACGGATGGTCCTATTTGGGTCGTCTAAGTTTTGTTCTGTTAGTTTTCACCCAAGGAAGGTTTATGAGGCATAAAACATGGGAAAATTCAGAGTTTTAGGAAATCGGGTTTTCATACATTTTGAACGGGAACTTGGGCTTGGCTAGGGACTTGAAACGTCAAAAAAACGCAGTAGGCAAGACAAAGTTTGCCGGGTACAGCTAGTTTGATATAATCGCACACTTTTATTTACATTTTTGCACTTATGAAGACTGAGTGCGCAGTCCAGTGGTGAACTAAATGCGGAATATCTAAAATACCCCTAAGATATGTTTGGGTTTTATTGCACAGGATTGACGGCGTCTGCATGATGACTGCAAAGGGGCTGTCCATAAACCACGTGGTCATTTTTTTGGGACTTCTCAACCCCCCCCCCGCGTGGTCATTTGTACATACACAATTTTTTATTCGTCCATACAAAATGCTCATAGGCCGAACCCCCCCCTCATGACCACGTGGTTTATGGACAGCCCCAAAGTATTGAAAGCTTATAAACAGTGCAGTGACTGGAACCACTTTTATATAACTGCAGGAAGCTGATATAATCAGCACGAGCTAAATTCCAGTTATGTCAAAAACAAATCAATTGTCAGTCCAAACAATCAGACAATTATACACATATCATTCGAGCCCTTATCAATATGCATCAAACACGTTTTTCATTCCGTTCATCCGCATCGGAACCCAGTGCCCTATTTGGTGCGCCACACAAAAACAGCTCAAATATCAAATTATTACCCGGCAAGAGAAAAAAGAAAAATTCCAATTTCTCACTCTACAAATCAGATGATTATCACTCTTATTAGGTACCTACCTGCCTCAACAACACCCCAATATCGATTAAGTGCCGTAATAAACGAAATGAGAGAAAAAAAAATCAAATTATCCTCCTCGGCAGCCAGGGCCCCAATACCTACCTACCGAACGAACGAATGTAGCCATCAAACGAAACCAACAACGAGGGCCTCCCATGATAAACATCGTTACGCACGAACTGATCACCCCCTGAACGACTCGGAGTGCACCGGATCGGACGAGATGTCCTACTTCACACTCTGTCCGATCAGGTCATCTTGCTGCGACCGCGCGGAAAGCAGGGCCACTGCCACTGACCGGTGGGCCACCTCGCCTCGTGTCAATGAAGGCAAATGAGCATCATTCGTTGGACTCCGCACCGCACGCAGCAGCCGAGGAGGCGAGAAATACGTAATAACACAAACAACACATCGACAGCAGATCAGCAGCCAGCTGCCGGGTAGCCCGGGTGCTACCACCAAATTTAGGGGGAGTTTGTGGTCCAATTGAACGTGCGCTCGCGTGGTGTGATTAGGGCGCACGATCGACCCATCGAAGACGACGACGACGAAGGTGTTGGCGAAGGTGCGTGCGGGGGTTGTTTGAAAGCATTGCGCCAATATTTGGGTGTTTGGCAGTGCAAAAAATAAATGTGACGACCGATATTTGCCTACAAACCTAGTTCAGCACGCCGAATGACTTACTGACCGGGTGAGCTGAGTGGCTGCCATTGGCCACATCTCTTAGTAGGGCAAAATAATGTTTGCAAAGTCACACTTTCATCGGCACGACGAGGGGCTGGCCGCTGGCCGCGCTGGCTTATACAATCAGCAGTTCAACATAACGGTCAATTTGGGGAGTTCTGCAAGCAATTACCACTACTGCGATGGATTCAATTCTGCACGCTTTGTGTCGATTTGCTTTGGTTAAATGGTTTGTGTTGCTAAACTTCGGTGCAAGTTGTTGTGATTTCAATAGGTATTTTTGACAGATGTTATTCTCTTTGCCGGACAAATGTTAGGCATTTCGTGTTGATTTGATGGACTATAGTTGCAGACTTACAATGAAATCATGAAGCTCTAGTCTACATTCAAGGATACCTAGTTACTTGGCATGACTTCATTTAATATTTTGGGTTCAGCTAAAATTTGAAACAAGAATTATTTTTTATTCTTCTGCTGTCATTTCCATACTGTTGATGAGGCAGTGCATCCTAATTGATCACGCTTGTAGATTTACAGGCATGTGTTCACGATAGGAGTTCTTCTATGATCTTGGAAATCAATCTACAAAACTATCTTCCTTAGACCTAAAGGATGTTGCATCGCATCTGTATATAATAAACTGTAATAACAACTCATTGAATACCCTTGTCAATCTCAAGGCCCATATTCGCTAAAGTACTTGGATGGCTTAGACCATCTTTGGAAATCACTACTCTGCACAAGATTTTCCATGGTTCTGTAGGATGTTACACCACGTCACAAATGTAACAACAATTCATTGCTTATGCTTGTCTCAACTTCATTGGGAGCACCCGCATACTCGCCGATCTACCAGAGCTGCGGCAGCATACGCGAGCTGGGAACAGCTTTTATCGTGATGGGTGATATGCAGAGGCGCGTGATCGTGGCCGATCGATGAAACAATGTGCAGGTTGAACTTCAGCATAATAAACGTGCACAGCCCACACTCCGGAATGACTAAGACGCAGCTTACGCGCAGCTCTAACGCGAGTACGATCGCTGCCCAAGCCACGACGTCAAGATCATCATAGGAGATTTGAATGCTCAGGTAGGCCAGGAGGAGGAATTCAGACCGACGGTACGTTCAACGCCCAATGGCATACGACTCATTGATTTCGCCGCCTCCAAAAATATGGCCAAACGTAGCATCTTTTTCCAACACAGCCTCCCTTATCGTTACACCTGGAGATCACCACAGCTGACGGAATCTCAAATCGACCACGTTCTGATTGACGGACGGCACTTCTCCGACATTATCAACGTCAGGACCTATCGTGGCGCCAACATCGAATCCGACCACTATCTGGTGATGGTAAAACTGCGCCCAAAACTCTCCGTCATCAACAATGTACGGTACCAGCGACCACCACGGTACAACCTAGAGCGACTGAAACAACCGGATGTCGCCTCAGCATACGCGCAGAACCTCGAAGCCGCGTTGCCAGACGAGGGCGAGCTCGATGAGGCCCCTCTAGAAGACTGCTGGAGTACAGTGAACGCAGCCATCAACGACGCAGCCGAGAGCACCATCGGGTACGTGGAACGGAATCGACGGGACGAATGGCTCGACGAAGAGTGCAGAGCGGTTTTGGAGGAGAAGAACGCAGCGTGGGCGGTAATGCTGCAGCAAGGGACTCGACAGAACGTGGAACGTTATAAACAGAAGCGGAAAAAGCAGACCCGCCTCTTTCGGGAGAAAAAGCGCCGCCTGGAAGAAGCGGAGTGTGAATAAATGGAACTGCTGTGCCGTTCCCAAGAAACACGGAAGTTCTATCAGAAGCTCAACGCATCCCGCAACGGCTTCGTGTCGCGAGCCGAAATATGCAGGGATAAAGACGGAGGCCTCTCGGCGAACGGACGTGAGGTGATCGAAAGGTGGAAGCAGCACTTCGATCAGCACCTGAACGGCGTGGAGAACGTAGGCACGGGAGCCCACGGCAACGGAGGAAACAACGACGTCAGTGCAGCGGAGGACGGAAATGAACCAACTCCCACGCTGAGGGAAGTTAAGGATGCCATTCATCAGCTCAAAACCAACAAAGCAGCTGGTAAGGATGGTATCGCAGCTGAACTCATCAAGATGGGTCCAGAAAAGTTGGCCACCTGTCTGCATCTGCTGGTAGTAAGGATCTAGGAAACCGAACAGCTACCGGAGGAGTGGAAGGAAGAGGTAATCTGCCCCATTTACAAGAAAGGCGACCATTTGGAATGTGAGAACTTCAGGGCGATCACTATTTTGAATGCTGCCTACAAATTGCTATCCCAGACCATCGTCTGTCACCTAAAACGACTGAGTTCGTGGGAAGTTATCGAGCCGGCTTCATTGACGGCCGGTCGACAACGGATCAGATCTTCATCGTACGGCAAATCCTCCAGAAATTCCGTGAATACCAGGTGCAAAGGCATCACCTGTTTATCGACTTCAAAGCGGCATACGACAGTGTCGACCGCGCAGAGCTATGGAGAATCATGGACTAAAACGGCTTTCCTGGGAAGCTGACTAGACTGATTAAAGCAACGATGGACGGTATGCAAAACTGCGTAAGGGTTTCGGGTGAACTATCCAGTTCATTCGAATCTCGCCGAGGACTGCGACAAGGTGATGGACTCTCATGCCTACTCTTCAACATTGCTCTTTTTTTTTCCTTCTAAACCATAGGGGGATAATCTGCTCAACAGACACCCTAACAGAAGGTTAGGGTAGTGTAGGTCTGAGGCCGTCTTCTACAACAAAAGTAAAAGCCAGGACTACTCTCTCCTCGTACCCACTAAACACATTCCTATGGTCGCCAAACCCTACGTCTCTCCGGAACCACCAAGAAGGTATTGCTTCAGAGAGGGGCTAGTGCACATCACACCCTCAAGGTTTGCTGCGTAGCCTAGCAGCAACGAACATCGATGACTCGCTTTGGAGAGTCCATCACGGTAGCATGCTGGCGCTTAGCCAGTTTCCCGAGTGGTCCTCGCCACTCCCTTTGTCCTCGGAAGGCGGGCAGGGTCAACCCCGCCCGCGCCCAACTGCTTTGCAGACATCAATTACTGATGCCCACGTGCAACCCGATCTGACCTGCTGAAGGCAAGGGTATCACAGGGCGCATTTCGAAGCACTCCATGTCCTCACTGATAAGAATGCTGATAGGCACCATACCAGTAATGACGCAGAGAGCGTCGTGTGACACGGTACGGTACGCGCTCGCAACCCTCAGGCACAAGTACAGGCCCTATCAGCTGCACCAGAAGGTTGCTGACAGCAGGGTCTCCACCTGCCCCGACCCTTGCCGGGAACCCCTTTCCAACCGCGGGCTCGAATTCAATCCAGTGGACCGACGCCACGACAGCACCGCTACCGGGACTTCCTCTCCGCGGCCACTTAATCGCTGTAAGGGTCGATCTCGACCGCAGGGCACTGGTATGACCTACGAAGCCGACTCCGAACCACTGGACCACCTCTTGTACTGCATCTGGACTAGCCATTCTCCGAGCCCACGCGCCACCTCCTCTGTAGCTCCCAGACGATGTGGGTAATAGCTGTTGAAACGGCGTTCCAGCCAAACTCATCCCTACACATCCTCTGGACCAAGTTGTCCGGAGTTGTGTCCTCCCCGCATGTGGCAAGCACGCGGTCACGCATTGTGCGAAAACGCGGGCACACGAACAAAACGTGTTCCGCCGTTTCCTCTAAACCATTGCACACTGGGCATTCGGGAGAATCCGCATGCCCGAAACGGTGTAGATACTGTCGGAAGTAACCATGACCTGTAAGGACCTGTGTCAGGTGGAATGTAACTTCCCCATGGCGCCTATTAATCCAACTATCTACCCTCGGTATCAACCTATGGGTCCACCTTCCTTTGGTGGAACTGTCCCACACGCGCTGCCATTTGACCATAGAGGCCATCCTGGCAGTCCTGCGTATGCCTCTTGTGCCGCGCATTTCGAAGCACTCCATATCCTCACTGATAAGAATGCTGATAGGCACCATACCAGTAATGACGCAGAGAGCGTCGTGTGACACGGTACGGTACGCGCTCGCAACCCTCAGGCACATAAGCCTGTAAGTCCTTTGCAGCTTACGTCGGTAGTACTAAATTAGCGCGGTGCCCCACGCCGGGCCGCCATACCTAAGTATGGACGTAGCAACACTAGCCAGAAGCTTGCGCTTACTGGCATACACCGCAGAGCTATTGGACATCATCCGGGACAGTGCCGCAATAGCTGTGGAGGCTCTTTTACAGGCCTAATCGACGCTACCGAAGGTAAGCTTATCGTCGATCATCACGCCCAAGTGTTTGACGGAGCGCTTTGACAGGATAGTACCCCAAGCAACACACATGTTATATAAGAGTTGCGACAGCGCAAGTTTTGGTTGTATAGAAGTTTATTTTACGTAATTCTAGCATTGTGTTGGAATAACGTCAAATAAACTTCTATACAACCAAAACTTGCGCTGTTGTAACTGATATATAACATGTGTGTTGCTTGGGACACTCTCCTACACTGATCTCCGTCTGCTGCTCCGACTTCCGGTTGTTAACAACCGTCACCTCTGTCTTGTGGTGAGCCAGCTCCAGTTTCCTGGACCGCATCCACGCCTCCACAACCTTGATCGAGTGGTTGGTAGTCAACTTTACTTCCTCGATCGTTTCACCGTAGACTTCGAGCGTAATGTCGTCGGCAAATCCGCTCTGTAAGGTGTGATGCGACGAGCCGGGCTCAACAGCCGGGGAACGATTTTCACAAAATCCGGTCAATTTGTGTGCTTTGCAGACGACTTGGACATTATTGCCAGATCATTTGGAACGATGGCAGAGCTGTACACCCGCTGTAGCTGTACACGCGAAGCAGCAAAGGTCGGACTGGTGGTGAATGCCTCAAAAACAAAGTACATGCTAGTAGGCGGAACCGAACACGACCGGATCCGTCTGGGTAGTAATGTTACGATAGAGACGGGGATCCCGAGCAGAAGAAAATAACAAGTGAATAACATATCAAGGTATTTACCTTAAATACTACCATACCTTGATATGCCCTTCATTTGGTTGTAATAAGAGGCAAAATAACAAAAACGAATACTAAAATTTAGTATAAATAACACCTAGAAAATAACAAGTCTTGTTATTTCAATAATGTATACATACCTAAAATTTCAAGTGCTGTATTTATTATCCCAAAGTTATTGAATAACAAACAAATAATATTCCTTATTATTAAATGTTTCATTTGTACGATGACTTCATGATGTAATAACAAATCTTGTTATTCGGTTATTTTCACCGCTGAGCCAACAAATACTACATCAATACCAAACTCTACTCAAATACCTCCAACTGTTATTGTGATGTTCTCATAACATTTCGTAGAATAACGCAGCAATAACTATTTTAGGTATTAGAGCACATGTTGCTCTTCGCATGGTATTTGTAAGGTATGCCCTTCTGCTCGGGATACTTTCGAGGTGGTGGAGGAATTCGTCTACCTCGGATCCTTACTGACGGCTGACAACAACGTGAGCCGTGAAATTCGGAGGCGCATCATCAGCGGAAGTCGGGCCTACTACGGGCTCCAGAAGAAACTGCGGTCGAAAAAGGTTCACCCACGCATCAAATGCGCCATGTACAAAACGCTAATAAGAACGGTAGTCCTCTACGGGCACGAGACATGCACCATGCTCGAGGAGGACTTGCAAGCACTCGGAGTTTTCGAGCAACGCGTGCTAAGGACGATCTTCGGCAGTGTGCAGGAGAACGGTGTGTGGCGAAGAAGGATGAACCACGAGCTCGCTGCACTTTACGGCGAACCCAGCATCCAGAAGGTGGCCAAAGCCGGAAGGATACTGTGGGCAGGACATGTTGCAAGAATGCCGGACAACAACCCTGCAAAGCTGGTGTTTGCAACTGATCCGGTTGGCACAAGAAGGTGTGGAGCGCAGAGAGCACGATGGGTGGACCAGGTGGAGCGTGACCTGGCGAGCATTGGGCGCGACTGAGGATGGAGGAGAGCGGTAGCCACAAACCGAGTATAAGGCAATCCATGAGGACATATCGCGATGGGGGTGACAGCTGAAACACGGTGTACGTGCAGCTTAGCAAATTTTCGTCGAGTGTTCTCGGTGCTTAACAAATTCCTTTGTGTTAAACTGTCACCCGATCGACGAATGTCAAAAACACATCGTAAACGAAGAAAATCAGCTGATCGCATCTGTCTCATGGATTGCCTTATTGTGGTGCACTATTGTTGATTATGGCTTATCTTATCTTGAATGTGTTGTTGAACAAATAAATGTAGAGGTTTGAGTGTTCGACTGTTTGGAGACTGCATAGCCGAGAATTCCAACATCTAGCAAATAAATGTATTTATGTAAGGTGCCCGGCCTTCAAGATAGCCGCAGTGAACAAATCATAGTGCAGATAACGCAGTTAAACCTGAACCACTGTGACGCGGGTCAGCAACTGCTTTGTCAGGTGTTTTCTGAGCGGGAGACGTATATCGCCATCATAGCGGACCCATACTGAGTACCCGCCGGCAACGGCAACTGGGTCGCGGATGGGACCAGGAAAATGGCGGCGATATGGACGACGGGTAAATACCCCGTCCAGGAGTTGATGTCTACTACCTATGAGGGCTTCGTGGTCGCCAAAGTAAACGGGGTCTTCTTTTGTAGCTGTTATGCGCCTCCGCGTTGGTCGATCGAGCAGTTCACGCAGATGCTGAACCGCAAAACTACCGTGCTGACAGGGCGAAGGCCGGTGGAAATAGCGGGTGACTTTAATGCCTGGGCCGTGGAATGGGGAAGCCGTTTCACGAACCAGCGGGGTCAGACCCTGCTAGAGAGACTGATCATCTTAGATGTCGACTTGGCTAATGTCGGTATCAAGAGAACCTACAGTCGAAACGGAGCGGAGTCAGTTATTAACGTGACCTTTTGTAGTCCTGGCCTAACAAGTTGTAATAACTGGAGAGTAGACGATAGCTACACTCACAGCGACCACCTGGCGGTTCGCTACAGTATCGACTACAACAACAGCAGGCCAAGGCCAAGCCCCCGCAGGTGGAAGACATCATACTTGACTTCGACGAAGGGGTATTTAGGGAGGCGCTCCGCCGCGAGCGAAACTTACTTGGTTTAGACGGCGATGAGCAGGTAGCGGTGCTCTCACGTGCTTGTGATGCGACCATGCCTAGGCGAGTCCACCCTAGAAATGGGAGGCCACCGGCTTACTGGTGGACCGACGTGATTGCGCACCTGCGCCGCGCTTGCCTACGGGCTAGGCGGCGGATGCAGCGAGCACGATCAGAGGAAGAGCGAAACGAACGGCGGGTGGTGTTTGCCGCTGCAAAAGCCGCGCTTAAGACCGAGATAAGAGCAAGCAAAAAGGCCTGCTTCGAGGGTCTCTGTCAGAGTGCAAATGCGAACCCGTGGGGTGACGCCTACAGGATCGTTATGGCCAAGACGAAAGGTGTAATGGCTCCTACAGAGCAATCTCCAGAGATGTTGGAGGGGATCATCGAGGTGCTTTTTCCGCGTCAGGGTCCTAGTCCTTGGCCTCCTTTCGCCAGCCGGGGACTGGGGCTGGCAATAAGTTAATGGTTATCGATGTGGAACTGGCAGGGATAGCAAAGTCCCTTAGCGTAGGTAAGGCCCCAGGTCCGGACGGAATACTGAACCTGGCCTTTCAAAGTAGCTATTGCAGAGGCTCTCGCGATATTCAGGTCTGCTATGCAGAAATGCCTGGACGAGGGAGTTTTTCCAGAAGCTTAGACCAATATGCTTGATTAACACGGCGGTGAAATTGCCTGAAAAAATCATCCTCTATAGAATGTAGAGGATCATCGAGGGTGTAAATGGTCTCTAAAGCAGCTAGTTCGGCTTCCGGAAGGGAAGGTCGATCGTATACGCTATCCGCCGAGATAGCGCTCCAGCAGCGTAAGAGAAGGGGGATTCGCTACTGTGCAGTAGTGACTCTGGATGTAAAGAACGCGTTCAATAGCGCCAGTTGGCCGGCTATTGCCGATGCGCTCCTGTGTCTGCGAATATCCAGGTACCTGTACAAGATTCTCGGAAATTACTTCCAGAATCGAGTGTCAGTTTACGACACAGATGTGGGTCGGAAGTGCTTTCACATAACATCAGGAGTCCCGTAAGGTTGCACCCTGGCCCGATGTTATGGAATGTCATGTACGACGAGGTGTTGTGATTAAAGTTCCCGGGTGGGGAGGGGGTGCATATCGTCGGCTTCGCTGATGACGTTACGCTGGAAGTCTACGGTGGATCGATCGGAGAAGTGGAGTTTTGGCTTTGTATAAGCATTTTAATCAATGCCTAAGATGCTTAAAAATCAATTTGAAAAATGCGAAAGTGTGCATTACGTAAATAGACAAGGCAACCGATGCTATATCTATTCCTCTGCTCATAAGTTCACCACGAAGACGGATGTCGATCGTAGCTTTCAACCTGCAGAGCCGGATAGGTCATGCACATCGACAGCACGCGTAATTTAATTAACACTCACTTACCTCTGGGTCGTGAGTCGATTTTGGGCCCAGCACGTGACGGCGACGACGCAACGCAATGCAATCATATAGAGACGGAAGGGTTCACTTCTATAAAGGTTCGGGGTGCTGCTCATGAACATCACCTGCCAATACCCTACAGAGAGTGTGTGTGATTAGACATACTCTGTTCGAGCCATCATCATCATCACCTTTGGTCCAAAGTGCGCACCGTAATATCTCATTAACGCGGTGTGGTGAAGGCATTGCGCAAGACCAGTGAGTTGGGTGGCAGCAGCAGATAAGAGGGGTCACGTTGAGCCGGGTCGCGGTCGGTTCGGTTTCGGGGGAGGAAGTATTAGGTGTAGGTACCTGATGCCTCTGGGATTCAACCGAACCAACCGACTAGCGAAGAACTGCTGAGTAATGGCTGAAGGAAGATGCGGCTTCGCACCCGCAGTGAGGCAGGTATCATCATCTGGTGTAAAGTGACCATCGAGATGGGAGCTCGAATTACCTACCTTCGAAAGCACTAGCGTGTTGATTCGGACATGATGTCAGGGAAAAAATGTGACTAGTCACTACCCGGTCCCAAACCAGAAGGCATCGGATCGATAATTTGCGTAACAACGATCGAGTGAAAAGCGTATTTGCTGTCTGCCCTGGGCTATTCTCGCCATAAACAAAAATGTACAATAAATCACAATCATAGCTAAACATCTTCTCACGGATGGACGTTCCGTGACTAAGTCACATTAAGGCAATTACCAGAACAGCAACAAATGCGCGAAAGAATCGACTTTTCCGCATACCCTCGAAAACGAGGACTCACTCACAATTCCGCGATCACGGGTTGCGATGATTCAGATTGGAGCAGAGGTTTTCAATTGGTTTATTTAAGCATAATCAAAGGATATGCTCAAATCAGGGGGTGTATCTATTAGGGCAGCATCAAATATGTTAACATGAAGGTATTAATGAATCGTTTGAATTCGGCACGAGGTATCGCGGTAATAAAATGATACCTTGGTTGAAAACCACTGCCCTAGAAGAAAGTGAAACTCGTTCGTTCCTGAAATCTGACAGCTACCATCGCGGTTTGGTGGCGCTGCATTACTTTGAGTACCCATCCAATCTCACTGACGCGGAATGGACATAGCGTGGAAGAATCAAGCGAAAGTTTACCCATATACCTAGACCTGGGTGTACCTTTCCAGTCAGTCCAGCATCCCATCATCCCACCAAGCGCAGTAAGGAGCCAGACAGAGCGTGTCAAACGTCGGCCATCCTCCTCGTCCACCCTCAGCAGACGAGTTGTTCCCCGCATTGACTGTGACGGCGCGGCGGTGCAAAGCTTAGCGCCCAAGCGTTTGCACGCGCTTCCCACTATCGAATCATCATCCTAGCTAGACCTAGACAGACTCAGACTGAGGGGGACGTCCAGCACCTTAATAGCTCTTTTCCATTTCGATCGATCGGTTATGGGCTTTTCCTTTCATTGGCCGAAGGTTCAAATGAAAGCAAAAATCTCTCGAAAGCTCACCCGCTGAGGATTAGCTTTGACGCAATTGCGGCCAGCTAACTATTTTTTTTAGATCGCACCGGACCGGACAGAACTTGACGCGGCAACGCAACGGCGCGGTGGTGGAGATGAGTCAGAGGAAAAGAGCCAGCTCATCGATCAATCCGTAGCAAATTGGAGCCTCTACTAGATTGAAGTCGAAGAAGATGGAAATCACTGTCGATAAGATTCGATATCATCATCATCATCATCATTGGAAGAATCAGGAATTTGAGACAGGTACAAAGGATGTTAATTGAAAAGAAGGTGCGAAATAAGCTGAGATGACTCGTCAAATGCGAGATGATTTCACTTTTCGAACCCGTAGAGTCATTGAAAGCGTTGATAAAAGTGTTTTCGATTAAACGATTTGAGCTTGGATCAAACATTGGATTTGGAGCCGTTGCTGTCCGTTGTTGAGAATGAGGATCTGTCAAAGAATTTC
This sequence comes from Aedes albopictus, assembly GCF_035046485.1. NCBI lineage: Eukaryota > Metazoa > Arthropoda > Insecta > Diptera > Culicidae > Aedes > Aedes albopictus. The sequence continues at coordinate 271,720,822 of NC_085136.1, forward strand.
AGAGTAGAGACCGTTATTGTAGGAAGTAGTCTCATCCAAACATGGACAAACCCCATTCTAACAACACATCGAAAACGCGTCATTTCCGGCACCATGATGAATGATTGACAGACTAAAAAACACGAGTTGTGTTCTGCGAACAAAACCCAAACCAACGGCAGATTATTTACGTTCAGGTGCTCCTGGAAGTACTGGTTCCACCTTTCAGTCGCCTTACATCATGACAAAACCAGAGCTGGTTACTCAAAGTTTCCAAATTCCAGTGCCACCTATTCCCTGGAAGAATTTCAGCAAGAATTCCTCTCAAGACTCCAACAGGTGTCCTCAAGGGTGTCCTTTAGTATGTATTTCTGTTCATGTTTTTCTTTGAAAACTTCTCCATGTATCCTCCAGAAATTCTCTAAGGAATTCCTCCAGGAAATATACTTGGTCTTCAGTAGCTTCTTGAAATATTTCTCAAAAGAATCATCTTGCCACTATTCTATAGGTTATTCAGAAATTCCTCAGAGGATTCTTAAAAAAAATCCATCAAGGATTGCTGGAAATAAGCTGAGAAATAAATGCATATGTTGCTTAATATATTTTTCCAACATTTCTAAAAGATTTCCTCCAAAAATGTTATTAGAATTTCCACCATGAGTTGTTCATTGGAATTTCTGCATGAGTTTCTTTTGAAATTTCTCAAGAAATTCTTTAAGCAATTTCTCTAAGGGTTTTCCAGAAATTTCTCCAAAGATTTCCTCAAAATCAGGAATTTTAGTTTCTTTTCGTAGGAATTCAGCTACCTCTTTAGATCTTGTATCGACTTTTCGAACCCTTTAAGCAGAATACCCTCTTCGAATGAGTGTAATCAGTTTTGTACCTTTTAATTCCGCTCTAATTGCTTATCCTTTGACAGATACGCGTATTTCGACTACCACTTGTAATCTTCCTCAGTGTCAGTTATCCCTTTGGATTAGGGCGGAATTAAAAGGTACAAAACTAATAACACTAATTCAAAGAGTGTTCTATTCGAAATTCGAATTTTTTTTTTCAGGAATTCTTTCGGAAATTTTTAGAATTTCTTTACAGGTTTTTCCGGGTATGATTCCGTATATTAAAAGATTCTCTCAAGCATTTAATTTTCAAGAGACTCTTCTGAAAATTTCCCAAAGGTTTCTCCAGAAGTTCCTCCAGATATCCTTGCAGGGGTTCCTCCTCTCCTCTTCTTGGCGTAACGTCCTCACTGGGACAAAGCCTGCTTCATGACTCATAATATGCCTGTGGGGTTACGGATTACAGTCTACAGTTCATTGTGAGAATAACTACTGTTACTATCAAGGGCTAAACTTTAGGATAGTTTGAACGACCCTCAATGTCCCAAAGTTTGATAGTAATATATAGTAGACTTCAGGTTCGTCCAGTCACCGCGATTAATTATGAAACGTTTCTCAGTATGTCAGATATATCTGATGTTACGAGTGTAGACCTGAAGTTCTGAACTCAAAGATAGTTTGGCTGACCGGAAACAATCCTTTAGTGTCTCTAAATGACATTTGAGAATTCAAGAGCTTCAGGGATCTCAGCAGATTATGCTATGCTATTATTTATGGTGAAAACATATGAAGTATTTCTTGTAGATTGGAAGGACTTCATTATAGAACAGATTGGACGAACCTAAATGTCCAGAAGGCTAATAATAAGCTAGTAGCCTTCAGATTGCTCCAGTAACCACGGTTGATTATGCAGCGTTACTCAGTATAACTGATATGGCTGTTGTTACGAGTGTAGATCTGAAGTCCTGAACGCCAAGGTAGTTTGTCTGACTTGGAATATCCCTGTAGTGTCTCTTAATAACATTTGAGAATTCAAGAGTTTCGCAGATTCCAGCAGATTCTTCTTCTTCTTTATAACTCTACGTCCGCACTGGGACTTGGCCTGCCTCGCTTCAACTTCACAGTTATTAATTGAAGGGCTTTCTTTGCCTGCCATTGCATGAATTTGTATATTGTGAGGCAAGTACAATGATACACTATGCCCAGGGAGTCGAGAAAATTTTCCCGACCGGAACGGAAATCGAACCCGCCGTCTCCGGATTGGCGATCCATAGCCTTAACCACTAGGCTAACTGGAGACCCCAAGCAGATTATGCAATACTATTATTTATGGCGAAAACACAAAGTTTTTCTTGTAGATTTGAAGGACTGCATTTGAACAGATTTGACGAACCTGAATGTCCCAAAGGCTAATAATAAGCTAGTACACTTCAGTTTGATCCAGTAATCACGGATAAATATGCAACGTCACTCAGTATAGTAGATATGACTGATATTGCAAGTGTAGACCTGAAGTCCTGAATCCGAAGGTAGTTTGGCTGACCTGGAAAATCCCTGTTGTGTCTCTAAATGACATTTGAGATTTCAAGAGCTTCGCGAATCCCAGCAGAACCAGTAATACTATTATTTATGGTGAAAACACTTAAAGTTATTCTTATAGATTTGAAGGACTTCATTATAGAATAGTTTGGATGACCCTGGATGTATCAAAAATTTATAATAAGCTGGAAGACTTTAGATTGCTCCAGTAACTGCAGTTGATTATGCAACGTTACTCAGTATAACATACATGGCTACTGTTACCAGTGTAGACCTGAAGTTCTGAACTCCAAGGTAGTTTAGCTGACCTGGAATATCCCTAGAGTATCTACAAATGACATTGTAGATGTCGAGAACTTCACGGATCCCAGAAGGTTATGCGATGCTATTATTTGTGGCGAAAATACATGAAATTATTCTAGTGGATTTGAAAGACTTGACTATAGGACAGTTTGGAGCACCTAGAACATCCCAGAACATAAAACACGTGTTGATACTCTTGACGAAGGGCAAATGAATACATATAAACGTAACCCACATCCAAGTTCAGCTTTTAGAACAACTGGTATGACAAATATTTCATTTTTCCAAATTTCATGGTGTTCAGGATGTTCTAGGTTATCAATGAAGTCCCAAATACAAATATTCCTATTTTTCCCTAATAGAGGACTCAATTCGCAACAACTTTGCCGAAGACAGTATTCTGTTTTATCAAATACGTGAATTTATTCAGCCGTTTCTATGTTGGGGTCATATATGACCCCTCCGGCTCCAAAGGGTTAAAGTGGGGAAGCTAAAAGTGGGCTAGACAGTAGAATCAACTGACTCTGCACGGGCCATCGGAGGTTTGCTTAAGGTGTCTGGAACCAGGACACAAGTCATGGGACTGCAAAGGCCCTGATAGGTGCAAGCTATGTAGGCATTGCAGCGGCGAAAGCCACAAGGCACAAGGTTGTACGAGTCCACTCACGTGTTTAATTTGTTCCGTTAGATTCGCGAACAACAAGCACCCAACGGGTGGTAAATAGTGTCCAGCCTTCAGAGAAGCCATAGCAAACAAATCACAGTGCAGGTAATGCAGTTTTTTTTTTCCTTCTAAACCATAGGGGGATAATCTGCTCAACAGACACCCTAACAGAAGGTTAGGGTAGTGTAGGTCTGACAGGCCGTCTTCTACAACAAAAGTAAAATCCAGGACTACTCTCTCCTCGTACCCACTAAACCATTCCTATGGTCGCCAAACCCTACGTCTCTCCGGAACCACCAAGAAGGTATTGCTTCAGAGAGGGGCTAGTGCACATCGCACCCTCAAGGTTAGCTGCGTAGCCTAGCAGCAACGAACATCGATGACCCGCTTTAGAGAGTCCATCACGGTAGCATGCTGGCGCTTAGCCAGTTTCCCGAGTGGTCCTTGCCACTCCCTTTGTCCTCGGAAGGCGGGCAGAGTCAACCTCGCCCGCGCCCTACTGCTGAGCGGACATCAAGAATTGATGCCCACATGCAACCCGATCTGACCTGCCCGCAAAGGAAGGGTATCAGTATCCTTCAGGCCCTATCAGATGCATCCGTAGGTTGCTGACGGCAGGGTCTCCACCTGCCCCGACCCTTGCCGGGGACCCCTTTCCAACCGCGGGCTTGGATCCAACCCAGTAGACCGACGCCACGACAGCACCGCTACCGGGACTTCCTCTCCGCGGCCACTTAATCGCTGTAAGGGTCGATCTCGACCGCAGGGCACCGGTATGACCTACGAAGCCGACTCCGAACCCCTGGACCACTTCTTGTACTGCATCTGGACTAGCCATTCTCCGAGTCCACGCGCCACCTCCTCTGTAGCTCCCAGACGATGTGGGTAATAACCGTTGAAACGGCATTCCAGCCAAACTCATCCCTACACATCCTCTGGACCAAGTTGTCCGGAGTTGTGTCCTCCCCGCATGTGGCAAGCATGCGGTCACGCATTGTGCGAAAACGCGGGCACACGAACAAAACGTGTTCCGCCGTTTCCTCTAAACCATTGCACACTGGGCATTCGGGAGAATCCGCATGCCCGCAACGGTGTAGATACTGTCGGAAGCAACCATGACCTGTAAGGACCTGTGTTAGGTGGAATGTAACTTCCCCATGGCGCCTAATAATCCAACTATCTACCCTCGGTATCAACCTATGGGTCCACCTTCCTTTGGTGGAACAGTCCCACGCGCGCTGCCATTTGACCATAGAGGCCATCCTGGCAGTCCTGCGTATGCCTCTTGTGCCGCGCATTTCGAAGCACTCCATGTCCTCACTGATAAGAATGCTGATGGGCACCATACCAGTAATGACGCAGAGAGCGTCGTGTGACACGGTACGGTACGCGCTCGCAACCCTCAGGCACATAAGCCTGTAAGTACTTTCCAGCTTCCGTCGGTAGCATTTAGTACTTAGCGCGGTGCCCCACGCCGGGCCGCCATACCTAAGTATGGACGTAGCAACACTAGCCAGAAGCTTGCGCTTACTGGCGTACACCGCAGAGCTATTGGACATCATCCGGGACAGTGCCACAATAGCTGTGGAGGCTCTTTTACAGGCATAATCGACGTGGCTACCGAAGGTAAGCTTATCGTCGATCATCACGCCCAAGTGTTTGACGGAGCGCTTTGACAGGATAGTACAGTCTCCTACACTGATCTCCGTCTGCTGCTCCGACTTCAGGTTGTTAACAACCGTCACCTCTGTCTTGTGGTGAGCCAGCTCCAGTTTCCTGGACCGCATCCACGCCTCCACAACCTTGATCGAGTGGTTGGTAGTCAACTTTACCTCCTCGATCGTTTCACCGTAGACTTCGAGCGTAATGTCGTCGGCAAATCCGACAATCACCACTCCCACTGGATACTCTAACCTCAACACCTCGTCGTACATGACATTCCATAACACCGGACCCAGGATGGAACCTTGCGGGACTCCTGAGGAAATGTGAAAGCACTTCCGACACACCTCCGTGTCGTAGACTAGTACACGATTCTGAAAGTAACTTCCGAGAATCTTGTACAGGTACTCCGGTATCCCCAGACGCAAGAGCGCATCGGCAATAGCAGACCAGCTGGCGCTATTAAACGCATTCCTTACATCCAGAGTCACTACCGCGCAAAAGCGGATTCCCCTCCTCTTAGGCTCGAGTGCTTTCTCGGCGGTTTTTGTAACCGACAAGATAGCGTCTACGGTGGACCTCCCCTTCCGGAAGCCGTACTGGTTACTCGAAAGACCATTTTTGCCCTCGGTGAACCGCAACATTCTATTGAGGATGATCTTTTCGAGCAGGTAATGCAGTTGAACCTGTACCACTGTAACGCAGCTCAGCAACTGCTTTGCCAGGCAGTTTCTGAGTGGAAGACGGATATCGCCATCATAGCGAACCCGCCAGTAACGTAGTAGGTGTCTACTACCTACGGTGGCTTCGTGGTCCTCAAAGTAAACTGGGTCTTCTTCTGTAGCTATTTTGCTCCACCGTGGTGATCTATCGAGCAGTGAACGTAGATTCTGGTCTATGCGACCATGCTGACAGGCCGAAGGCCGGTTGTAATAGCAGACTGGATTACCAGACGATTCATCAGTGGGAGAAGCACGGTAAGCTGTCTGACTTCGACAAGACTATGAAATTCCCGCAGCGCGAGTTTTAGGTGTTGGAGAGATTCCAGAGCCGCTAACACCAGACACCTATAACGAAGGGATGAAGCTCCAGGCCATTCAACATGATGTCTACAAGTCAGAAGGTGCACGCTGTAACCCCGACGAGCAAGCTCCAGCGTTGTCTTCTGTGTAACGAGGATTATCGCCACTTCGAGTGCCCACGTTCAACAAGTGGAGAACAGCGCAACGTATAGATAAGGTAAAGGAGTTGAATCTACGCTTCAACTGCCTGAGTCCAGGACATCGATTCGCCAAGTACCCATCTAAGAAGACATGTGCGGAGTGCCAACGGAAACACCACACGCTTTTGCATGAAAACCAGAGGCCAACACCAGAGAAGCTCGCTCAATCGGTGCAGCAGGTAAGCTCAACTCCAATGAATCAACCGGCACCGCCACCACAACCACCTTCTCGATCATCGTCAAACGCGGTTGTTCCAAACAGCCAACCGTTGGAACAGAAGATGGTGATGCTCAGGTGAACTTGCGAGACCTTTGCAACAGCAAGGTACCTTGTCGTGCGCTTTTGGATTCTGGATCGTAGACGAGCTTCACTACGCGGAGTATGGCAGATCGTTTGCCGGTACAACGAGCTCCAACGAATTACGGGAGTGCGTGCAGCCAGGACTTGCGCTCATGAGAAGTTGACAGTCGAAACCAGGTACACTGCCTTGTCAACGATGGTCGAATGCCTTGTGATCCCCAAGTAATCGCAGTTAATGCCACGACCCAGCTGGATAATTCGAAGTGGCCGATTCTGACTTGTGTTCCTGGCTGATCTCGAGTTCAATATGCCTGGCCGAATCGACTGATTGCTTGGCGAAAGCCCGTGCACAAGGGGGGGGAGGGCGGTTATGGGTTGGGTGTTAACCCCCCCCCCCTCTCATTACCGACGCTCCATACTCTATGCGCCCCTCCGCCTTTTGTCAAAATAGGGCAAAACCCCTCCTTTGGCACCACTTCTGTGCACGGACCTGGCTTGGCGTATCCAATTTCCTCCTACTGCTCAAAATGGGAAGAATCTAGCTGCGAGAGGACTTGCCTGATCTTCAGTTGACACAGTTTGGATGGGTGGTCGTTGGTGATACATATCCACAGCCAGCACACTCTCCGAAATAATGAAAAGGTTCTGGAAGTCGAAGAAGTAGACGTTGCTGATCAACCTACGAACCAGGAGGAATGTGAAAAGAAGTTTCTGGCTACCCAGTATTGCGACATGGATGGCAGAAATGTTCCCGGGTAGAGGTGAAATACTGACGATCATAACGTGATGTTGGTTTGATTGATATAAGAGATAAAAGATCTGAAAATAATATCTGTAAAATGTTCCTGGAACATCTGAACAATATCAAATTTTGATATTTCAAGATCAAACGAACAGCTCGTTGCTATTGGTTAGATCTTACAAGATCTAATTATGATCTGATAATGATGTTCCAGGAGTAAATTTTAGATATTATTTTTTGATCTTTTATCTCTTATGTCAATCAAACCAATATCACATTTTGATCTCAATATCAAAATATGCTATTATTGAGATTTTTTCCTCTACCCGGGTTGTGTCGCTGCCTTTCCGAGAATATCCACCTCAGCTGAAAGATAATCCTCTGCGTCGCTTCTTTTTCCTCAAAAGACGGATGAAGAAGGATCCTGCTCTGAAATTATAGTACAGCAAGTTCATCGACGACTACGAAACCCTAGGGCACTGCCGCGAGATGATCGAGGACTGGGATGCACCGGGTCAACCCCGGTACTAAATGCTCCATCATGCAGTACTTCGTCCATCGAGCTCCAGTACAACGCTTCGTGTCTCGCTCGATGCATCAGCCAAGTCTTCGCCATCGAACATTGCTCTAAATCAAGCTCTTTTGGTGAGAGCAACCGTGAAGAACGACATCTTCGACGTCCTCGTTTGCTGCTGGAAGTACTTCGTTGTGTTCACGGCTGATATTTCGAAGTTATATCGGCGAATCAAGGTAATTTCAACCTATTCGTGCTTCCAATGGATCTTCTGGCGAGACGATCCTGCGCTACTTCTTTAATTACTGAAATTGACAACGGTGACGTATGGAACAGCGCGCGCTCCATTCCTCACGACAAGGTGCTCGTTGCAGCTGGGTATCGACGAGGCCAGCTCCTTCCCTATCGTTCCAAACATTATCCGAGATGATTGCTACGTCGACGACATCCTATCCGGAGCTGATACCATAGCCGAAGCCATCCAGCCGACCTAGGTTATTGAAATGCTGAAATCCGCAGGGTTACCTGTCCATAAGTGGAGCTCAAACTCTCCGAAGTTGTAAGAACGCATCCTTGGATCGAATCGCGAGGAGGTGGTGAATTTGACTGACGACTGCGAAGGAGTCATGAAAACTTTAGGCTTGACCTGGAGTCCGCAACGGGATGAGTTTACATTCGTCACAACCATCTTGCCAACGAATCAAAACCACCGTCCACCGACCATGCACGATCTTTCCGAAATTAGCCAGCTGTTCGATTCGATTGGTTCTCAGTGTTCTCAGCAATCATTATCATCAAGCTCATCATGCATAATATTTGGCTTGCAGGAGTTCCGTGGGTGTGCTCGATGTGGCCCCTCTGGAGGACTGCTGGAGTGCAGTCAAAGCAGCCATCAACAACGCAGCCGAGAGCACTATCGGGTACGTAGAACGGAGTCGACGAAACGATTGGTTCGACGACGAGTGCAGAGCGGTTCTGGAGGAGAAGGATGCAACGCGGGCGGTAATGCTGCAGCATGGAACCCGATAGAATGTGGAGCGATACAGACAGAAGCGGAAGCAACAGACCCGTCTCTTCCGGGAGAAAAGGCGCCGCCTTAAGGAAGCGGAATGCGAGGAAATGGAACTGCTGTGCCGTTCACAGCAAGTCAAGTCAAGACCCGATAGCAATACCTGCAGCACAGAAAAACCGCGACTGTTCTATTCACCAACTACCGAATATTTGAATCAACCGTTAAAAAGGTAATCTATGGGAAGCGAGTAGAGTGTGACGTCTGTTTCTCTGTGCCTGCAACATCTACGAGCAATTTAGGAGACAGTCAGTGGTGGAAGGATTATCATCCGAGTCTGCAACCTCGAACGAACAACGAACGAACGAGTCCGAACATTTGTCCTGGAATGATCGTTTTGGTTGATGAGAAAGATCTGCTGTCCCAAAGCTTGAGACTGGGTAGAATAACCAACGTCCAACGTGTATTATGGATCGAAAATCTTGTGCGAGCTGTCGACGTGAGGATTGGCGGAAAAACATACCCACGAGCAATTACCAAACTCTACATTATGCCGATCGAAGACAACTGCAATCCAGATTGCAGAGTGTAGCATTGCTGTCGTGGCATCAGTCTACTGGGTTGCATCCGAGCCCGTGGTTGGAAAGGGGTCCTCGTCAAGGTCAAGGTCAAGGGCAGGTGGAGGCCCCATGTGGGCACGTCCTTCTGTGTGCTAGTGCTTGGCCGATAGGGCCTTACTTACGAGAAGGCGAAATTACTGTGAATGCGGTATCACTTGTGTTGGAATCAGGCGCCTTCCGCCCGCCTTCCGCGGACAAAGGAAGTGGTGAAGACTACTCGGGAAACTGGCTAAACGCCAGCAAGATCCCTTGGTGGATTCCTCAAAGCGAGTCATCGATGCTCGTTGCTGGCGGCTACGTAGCTAACCTTGAGAGTGTGATATGCACTAACTCCTCTCTGAAACAATGCTTGTTTGGTGGTTCCAGAGAGACGTAGGGTTTGGAGACCACGGGAATATTGTTTAGTGGGTTTATAAGAGAGTAGTCCTGGCTTTTACTATTGTTGTAGTAGACGGACCTTAAACCCACACTACATGGACCTCCGGGTCGGGTCTTGGCGATATTAAACATCAGGCAGCAGGGTCGTTCCCGTTGTCCCCGACGAGATTCAATCGAACTGGACATATCGGCCGAAACCCTTGCGCAGCTTGTTTACACCGTTCATCGTCGCTTTAATCAATCTAATGAGCTTACTGGAGAAGCCGTTCTCGTTCATGATTTTCCATAGCTCTATGTGGTCGATATTGTCGTACGCCACCTTGAAGTCGTTGAACAGGTGACGCGTTAGGAACTATTATTCGCGGTATATTTGGAGGATTTGTCACACGGTGCAGATCTGGTCCGTTGTAGAGCGACCGTCGACGAAGCCGGCTTGATAACTTATCACAAACTCATTTATTTTAGGTGAAAGACGACGCAAGATAATCTTGGACAGCACTTTGTGGAGTAGATGAAAATGTTAGTATATGTATTGTTAGTTGATTCCAATTTAAATCCTAAAACTGCTTGAAAAACAAGGTACCGTAAGCCGGGGTCAAATTGATCTTCGGGTCGAAATTGATCAAACGTTTTTCGATTAGATTCAGCATATTTTAAATAATTTCATTTCAAGTATCGTGCAGTTGGGAACCGATACTACACGATATTTACTTGGAAACTATTTGAAGTATGCTTTATCTAACGGAAAACCGTCTGATCAATGTCGACCCGGGGATCAATTTGACCCCGGTTTCCGGTATCTGAAGAATCAATAGGGTAACCCATTCTCCCACTTATTGCGTTCAGTAATATCTCAAACGATAAAAAAACGCTAAGCTGGGAAAAGTACTCCCTTTCTGCTAAGCCCGTCTGAATTGCCAATTTGAATTCTGCACTAATGAAGTCAATTGACGTGCAACGTGAAAAATGAAACTCCAAACTGCATCACGACGGCGGCACTGCAACTTAGTCCTCCAACCAGTTATTCCTGAAGTGGTTTTCAATCGATCTGACATTATCTGCCCAGAGCTCCGGCATATCCTTCACTTCAATAAGTCAGAGCCTTCACACAGAAACGACCCCCTCCTGGCCGCATACACTCACTTCAATCCCAGTGCAGCAGATGACATTCACCCGCGCGGCGGTGGCAGCGTGTCCATTAGGAGCGAGGGCAGTCACCCACCAATAATCGCGCGAAGGCTCCCGCATCTCCCATCTTCCAGGACCCACCATTCCGTTCCATTCCGCAAACAATCACACTCGCGCGCGCAAATGATCGACAGGTAGTTTAAATCAATTATTACATCAATAAGCGAACCATGGCCCCGGGCTATTCGGTGTCCAGGCCTGGCTAGGCCAGACCAGCTGCCGGCACGGCCACGAGCGTTCGTTCGGTCCTTCGTTGTCGCGATGAAAGGAAAATCTACCATCATCAATAATATTTCTTCTCTACGACTAGGCGCACGGCATCACAAGCTTTGCCACTAGGCTAGGTAGGTACATCGTCATCAAATTCGATCACTAGGGCAGTGAACCACACGATCGAAGCCTGTTGTAGGCTAGGTTGGTTGATCCAAGTAAAGTACGATGATGATCTTGATGGCAATTTCCGACTGGGAGGAAGTGATAAAGTTTTAACTTGTTACAAGAAAACATAAAATCCTTTTGCGTGGATGATTTTGTAGTGTGAATGTGGAATGGAAGATGATGATTCTTTATCTTCAAGTATTCTTCTTCTTCCTTTCCCTGGCGTAACATTCTAACTGGGAGAAAGCCTGCTTCTCAGTTCCCCAGTGTTCTATGGATACGTCTACAAGATTTTATCAGCGGAGCAGAGCCGAGCAGAGACGAGGCAGAGCAGAGCAGAGCATGGGAAGCCGTTGTGAAAGAAATGCGGCAACGATTTCAAGTGGTAAAGCTGCGAAGTCTAGTCGAGGAGGTTTAAGGGAATGCATCTCGTCTCTTGAAGAAAATTCATCCACAACCTCCACATCCACCGGCTCGGCTCGACTGCAAGCTTTCGTCCGACCATTTATATTTATTGGAGAATTTTTTTTTTTTTTTGGTCGGTTTTTGTCAGAGTTGGAAGGAGCCAAGACGTTGCCTGACAGTGCGTGCGGTGCACATCGACATAGTGCACAATCTGTCAACTGAACGTGCATCATATCATTCCGGCGGAACGGGCTTCTGGGGTGCAGGTAATAATTTAGAGAAGCAATCGATATGCGACGACTTCTGGCGTATGTGAGTAAAGGAGTACGCACTGGTCATCACTCGCTGGACCAAATGTTTTGCGGAAACACGGGACCTGAAAGTTAGTGATCTGGTTCTTGTTATTGGTGGCACGGCACGTCATCAGTAGTGGGTTCATGAACGTGTTGAAAGGATTATCTACGGGAGAGACGGGCAAGTACGTCAATCACAAGTACGCACAGCTCTGGTGTATTCCGAAGACCCGCGGTGAAGCTCGTTCTATTACACAGCGTGGATAGTGATGAACCAGTCGATCATGATGGTGGCTCCATAGAGGAGTCCTGAGCCGTCATACAGGTTCACGGGTGGGTGGGTGCATAGTATAAACAATTTAGGCCACTGAGGTAAACGATCATCGAGCGTTACGGGAAAACGATTTTACCTTCTCACCATACAAAAATTCAGCTCATTACTACAAATCTAGTACTACACCGACTGTGCCCCGTTTCAGCTTAAAGCTTACCAAAGGTTTGCTGCCGAGATTTTGGAGAAATCATCCATACATCAACTTTCCATCGCATATTACGGGCACTGGCGCAGTCTTGTATCGTGTACTGTTGACGTTTGTATAAAATCTCTGCATATCGTTTTAATCCACGCTTTCTCGAAGATGAGCCATTACACTGTACCAACTATTCTTACTACGGTGGATCTTGTTTAACCTATGTTACATTGCTCTTCCTGGCGTCACGTTCCATCTGGTACCTGGTGTACTTCTCAGCTTCTTGTTCTATGATCACTGTAAGTCGAGCATTCGTTTATGTTGTGACAGGTTCGTAAATACTTCGAAGCCCAAAGAAGTCAAGGAAATTTCCCTTACGAAATGTTTCTGGACCAACTGAGAAAAGACTCAGCGCAGCTTCAACTACAGCGCAAAGTATAATCGTGCAACATCTTCCAACTCGGGCCCAGCCAAACGAAGGTGATAGCACTGTCCCACGCCACAATCAATCGCAGTCAAATGGCGAAGCACGGCCGGAGCGGGTGGGACGGTCAAACGTTTTAAGATGATTGATTTAAATTGCAAAATCAACAACACTACGGAGGCAGTAGGTAGGTACTCGCAGTACGCAAAGTGTGTTTCAAAACAGTTTTGCAGATGCCATTTTGCGAATGTTTTCGCTTAAAAAGACTTCAATTACTGTCGTCGAGCTTTGGCGGGCATCGGCAGCTGCGCACTGCTGGCTGGCTATAGATTATGGTAATTGCACAATTGTTGCGCTGTTGAAATCTTCTGTTTGCAAATTTGGATTGGCTTTTTTTCTGCTCTTTAAACCGTTCACCCCCTGCCGCGGCCACTTTGCACGCTTCTTAGGAGCTCCCAATAACCCCTATTTATAGGGGGCAGTGGGAGCTTTTTGAAATAGCAACATTATTTTGATGATTAATAGGGTATGAGCAGAAAAATGTATGTTATGCAACTTAATGAATGTATACTACGATTCTACTGTTAACGGATTAAATCAGATAAAACATATGAATTACGATTCACTGATCGTATCTACTTATTTTCGGCATCTTATACAACCAAACAACGGAAGAAATTAATCTCAATATTGATTGCACAATTTAGTGCTGATTTCGAAACCGACCTTCAAAAAATTTAAAGTAGAACAGTTTTGAGTTTTAGCTTAATATCGAGTTTTACAACTTTTCAAAATATGTAATTTACTAAAATTCAAATATATTGCGTTTTGTTCAACCAATTTTGAATCTTTTTCCATAAATTGAAAGCTGAATACAATACCATTCGATCATCTGAATACAGGTTTTGCGTCAGATTGATGAAATTCAAGATATTGACGATTTTCAGGGACGATCTTCTTAAATTTTAGCAAAATTCCCAAAATTTTTTGAAGAGATGTATTTTTTTTAATAAGAAAAAACCAACATAAAAATTCTTTCTCGACGTTTATTTGACATATCATATGTAGGCGAGTTACAGTAAAAATTTCAGCTCAATCGGAGCATTGGTTAAGGATAATGAGATGTTTGAAGTGAGCGACTTTGCTTAAAAATAGAACAAAAATCGATTTCAAATCATCAACCTTGTATGGAAAGTCGAAAAAATTTCCGCTCTACTGTAATTTTTTTCTTTCGCGTTTTCGAACTCAGGGCATGATTCTACTCCAAATATGATCATCAGCTTACCGAGTTCAAAAATGCTGTAAACTAGTGTTGCCTTCCTCAATTTTGTGATTGATGTAGGGTAGCTAAAATCGCAAGCCTCCAGGGCAGGTCTGCATCGGACTAATAATGGTGCCGATCGGTTTGATCCTACAGACCTAGATTGGATTGCTCAACAGCATAGGAAACGGGTATATGTGCGTTGAGCGTCGAGGTGCGATCGAGATCATCTATTTTAATTAGCAAATCCTGCCGATTGCTACTGCCGCCGCCAGGCTGACTGGCTGCCGATGACGACGAATGAGTCTCTAGCTGCGGATGACGACGGCGGCGTACGACACTGACCGGTAATATTTAATTAGGAATGCGGGTTGGCACGGATTTGTCACACGGCTGGTTGCATTTTTTTCTGCTAACCGAGAAATGGTTGAGGGCTGCCGGGTGTGTGATTGTGTAAGAGGCTGAGCTTTGCGTTCGACGGCGAAAGCTTGGTACCATTCAATCTAAAGCATATTTTTTTTCAGAATGCTCTAAATTTATATCATATTTTAACTGCTTGTTCCTTCTCTGACACGGATTTCTCGAAATCGTTTCCGAAAATATTGCATCTCACCATTCTTGCCCAGTCAGTAATGTACATTTTCATGTTTATTTCAGTTGTTCGAACTTCGAAGGTCCAAATGCAGTATTTTTACCAACCCATTACTCCAGAGCACGAACGAACGGGGAAAAAAATTGAGACACATTATCATTTCGATGCGGCTATTTTCGGTGCAGGGATGCCCTGTTGGCATGGATAAATATTTAATGACAGGTGCAGGAGCCAAACGTGTGCGAAAATAATCCCAAGAAAAACAAAAACGCGGTAACCTGTCAAATTGCGTCCGAGCAGGAGGATCCTCAACATCAACGCACCACCACCGACTGGCCCGATGGCTATGGTCAATTATGAGAATTATTAGCATCTTGCTCTGCTCAACAACAAAGGGAACCCGTCTCGCACACAGGGTTCCCAATTGCGTTCCTGACCAACGACGAACCCGCCATCCCAGCGCGAAACTTCACCACATTGAATGGTTGGTTCCTGCCTGGCCTAAGGTTGCCGAAGGGAAAGATCGCACCGGGACCTGCATCTTGATAAGAGTTATAATCAGCTATTGTTCTGCTGGAGCTGGTGGTGGTGGTTGGATTTCTTCGAATGTTGCGTTCTCGCCGGGGTCGTCGTTTGGTTTGGACTGGTTGGTGGATCGTGCTCGCCTTCGGGGTTTTTTGAAGTTTATGAGAGTTTGCCGTACATTGGAGAAATGCTGCGTTCTGCGTCGTTACATGGGTCTCTGTACAAAATTTGGGAAATGTCACGCCGAAGGGCAACCGAAACTTACGAAGGGATTCAGCGTTTGTACATTTGTGCTGCAGAACTGAGGGATGCAGTGTCCGTTCACTCTGTGACAGGTCTTGTCATCTCAAATTGTGGGTGTTGTGCAATATGGGCTGAGCATTTCGAATGAAAGTTCTCGCAGTTGATCTAGACAGGGACGAACACGAATATGCGTCTTTAGGCTATTTAGTTTTATAATTTGCTTCTCTTCCTGGCATTTCAAAAGGAATAGAGTCAAAATCTCAGATTCGTGTTTGACGAGTTCTCCTCACTTCTAAACTGATATTTTTGCATCTGAATAAAGTATCGTAATGAGACTTAACAGACTTACTTGCGCCCGCTGTAGGGATGCGGTGGCCTCCTGCACCACGCACTGTTGCCGCAGTGTCCGCTGTAAGAGCCCTCACCTCGACCCCATCGTCAAGCGCCTTTTCCGCCAGACTTTTGAAGGTGGCACCCTTGCCCTCCTTGCCGCGCTTGAGCTCGAGGATCATTTCGACCGTACGAGTACGCATAACGCTGCGCACGTCGGCTCCCAAATCCGGACGAGCTTATCGTCGTTTCGCATCGCCTTCAACGCGTCCGAGTAAACTAAGACTGTTCGGTCTTGATGATGAGCGCGTTGGCATCTGCCTTCCAACAACGCCTCCTCTGGTGTCCCTGCGACTCTGCACATCTTGCGGTTTCTTTTTCTTCCTCTTCGACTCTGTAGTTCAAGGGGGTTTCCCCTTGACTTGTCAAAAGCAGTTGCATCCGCTGCACTCTTTGGGCTACCAGTGAAGGCGAATGCTTCCATCTAGGTAGACGTCGTAACCTCTGTCTTCACGGGTTTTGTCACTGCTGTAGTTTCTCATGGTCTTGGTTGGCTTCGGTCATTGACTTTCGAAGTCGCAACTGGGCCTGCTTTAGATCCTTGCTGATGTTGGTCTGCGAGGACGCAAAGTCATTGATGGCGTTGGTCTACCAGGTTGGATCCAAGCTGCGGATGGGAAGGACTCCCCGGTAAAGCCAGGGCACAGAAAATCGCGGTACACGTGGATACTTGCTGAACGGTTTAAAGCAGGCTTGTTGGTTGATCCAGCCCGCCTTCCGAGGATAAAGAGAGTAGTAAGGACCACTCGCGAAACTTAGTGGGCGCTAGCTTGCTACTTTGATGTTCCTTGGGCTACGCAGCCTTGAAGGTGCGTAGTGCACTAGCCCCTATCCGAAGCAATGCCTTCTTGATGGTCTCAGAGAGACGTAGGGTTTGGCGGCAATGAGAATATGTTAAGTGGTTCGTGGATGTAGTCCTGTCGTTTACTTTGCTGTAGGAAACGGTCTCTAACCCCACACCACTTGGATCGGAGCCGTTCAGAGGTCCGTTGAGCTAAGAGTCCCCATTGCTAAGAGAAGAAATCCTGCATCTAGGTTTAGTGGTTCTGTAAGCACTTTCACAGTTTTTAACTAAGGTCGTTTTTAACGGTGATCCTTTTTTTAGTCCAAATTTATAACAGTTCTAAAAATTTAGAGCGCCAAAAGTAGATTAAATTCCTTTCAGTTCTACAGGTGTTTGTTTTAAATTGCGCATGTCTTATGAACATAATTTGAGAATTTGCAGGAGAATGTATTTTCTAAATTAAATGAACTAACGAAATTATCGGAGTACCTGGAAATAGCGCATAGTTATGGAGAGAATCTAGGAATTTTGAGAAAAAAGTGTATGATAAATAATGCTCATGAGATTCAAGAAAACGCTAATTATTCTGGAAACGAAACAGGAAAACAAATGTTTGAAAAATCTACAGAGACTAAAGAGCACTTTAGAGACAATTTCCAGAAGTTCCTTCGTGAATTCTTCCAGAAGTTCCTCAAGGAATTGCTCCAAGAGTTCCTCCGAAAATTACTCAAGGAGTTCCCTCAAAAACTGTTTCAAGAGTTCCTCCAGGAGCTCCACTGGAAATTATTCAAGGATTTTTATCGAGGATTGCTCCAGTAATTTCTCGGGGAATGGATCCAGTGAATTCCTCTGGGAGCACTTTAAAGATAATTTCTAGAAGTTCAATGTAAATTGTTCCATGAGTTTCTCCAGAAATTGCTCCAAGAATTCATCCCGGAATTGATCTAGGAGTTCATTCCAGGGATCGCTGACGACATTCCTTGACAATACTCCAGTAGCTGCTGGGAATGGATCTTATAAATTTCTCTAGGAACACTTTAAAGACAATTTCCAGAAGTTCCTTCGAGAATATTTCCAGGCATTGCTCCAGGAGTCCTCCGGGAATTGCTCCAAGAGTTCCTACGAGAATGGCTCAAGGAGTTCCCCTGAAAACTGTCCCAAGAGTTGCTCCAGGAGTTCCTCCAGGAGTTCCTCTGGAAATTCTTCCAGAATTTCCTCCGGAAAGTACTTCAGGAGTTCCTCTGAAAATTGCTCCAGAAGTTCCTCCAGGAATCGATCTGGAAGTTCCCCAGAAAATTGCTCTTGTAATTCCTCCGGGAATCGCTCAAGGAGTTACTTCGGATATTGCTCCAGGAGTTCCTGGGAATTTCTCCAGTAGCTCCTCCGAGAATCGCTCCAGAAGTTCCTCCGGGAATGGATCCAGAAGTGCATCCGAAAATTCCTCCAAGACTTCCTCCGAGAATTGCTCCAAGCGTTTTTTCGGGTATTGCTCCCGTTGTTCCTCCAGGGATTGCTCCAGGAGTTTTTCTAGAAGTTTTTCGGAAATTCTTTTAGGAGTTGCATTGAGAATATCTTCGGGAATTTCTCTAGGAGTTCTTTCGGGAAGTTCATTCGGGCATTCCTGTACGAGTTGCTCCAAAAGTTCTTCTGGAAAATCCTCTGAAAACACCGGGAGTTTCCTCCGAGATTTGCCTGGGAGTTTCCCTAGGAGTTCTTCCAGAATTTCTCAAAAAAAAAACCTCCAGGAGTTGCCCTGGGAATTATTCTAGAAATTCCCCCGCGAATTCCTACAAAAATTCACTCGAGAGTTCCTCTAAGAGTTTCCCCAAAAGTTTCTATAGGAGTTCCCTGAGAATTCGTTCAGGAAATAAACATGGAATTCTTTCAAAAGTTTCCCTGAGAATGTTTCTAGGAGTTCCCCTGGTAATTTATCTAGGAGTTTTCGTGTAAAACCCTGTAGAAATTCACCAGGGAATTAGGAGTTCCCCCGTGAATTTCTTTAGAAGTGCTTCCACGAAATCCGCTGAAGTTTCTCCGGGTAGGAGTAAGTACTCCTAGAGCTACCAGCCCACGACTTCCTCTAGGAATTTCTGTGGAAATTTCTCTAGGAATTTCCCTGGAATTTTCTCTGGGAGTTCTCTTGGGAATTTATCTATGAGTTCTCCTGGAAATTCCTTTAAGAGTTTATCAAGTAAATTCCACAAGAAATTCTTCCGGAAACTAGGAACGTTTTCTAGAAGTTCTACAAGAAGATCTCTCAGGGATTCCACTAGGAGTTCCCTCAGGAAATTCTCAAGGAGTTCCCTTGGGAGTTCTTCTAGGTGCTTCTCCTGGAACCAGCGAACCCGATCTGCTTATTTCTTATGAAGCTTATTTCTTAAGATTTGTGCAACTGAAGTTGGACAGTGTGTCAATGTTGAAGCGGGTTTTCAAGAGAATCTCTCTGGGAGGATCACCATCAGAGTTCCCCCCGGGAGTTTGTTCAGGAGTTTCAGAAGAACTTCCACCGGGGTTGCCTTGAGGAATTATCCGAAATTCTACCATGATTTTCCACGGGTGTTCTACCAGGATTTCTTCCGGGCATTTCATTGGGTAATCTCCCAGATGTGGAGAAAATCCAAGGAAAAAATCAATGTTCCTTAAAGTATTCTGGGAGAAATGTTTTGCAACATTACAAAAATGTAAAAAAGTATATATCAAACAAAACAACAAAACAAAGAATTCCCTGTAACATAATTCGGTAGAACTTTTAAAGGAACTCCCAAAAGAGAACTTGAAAGAATTGAAAAATTGACCTCCTGACGGAATTCCTGGAAAGAACAATCCGAAGGGGAATTCCTAATGGTATTCTCGGAGAAATTTCTGAAAAAAAATCCAGAGGAATTCCTGAAAGAATTCACAGTTAAGAATTTCTGGTGAAATTCATGTTTGAACTCCTGAAGTCTTGAACGAACTCCTGAGGAAATTTGTGAAGAAACTGTTTAAAAAATTGCCGGAGGAACTGTTGAAGAAGCTTTCGGAGAAACTCTAAGAAATTTCAGGAAGACTTCTGAGAGGATTCCCGGAAGAGCTGCTGGAGAAATTCCTAGAAGAATTATTGCAGACGTAACAGGAAAAAAAATGTGAAAAAGTCTCTAAGAAATTTCACGGGGAAGACATGATCACTTTGAATGACGGGTCCCCCACATTCTTCAATGGTCGTTTCACATCTGCTATTGACGTAGCCTTTGCCAGTCGTTCAGTATTAGCTAAGCTACAATGGTATTGCAACCGAGACACCTGCGGGAGTGACCACTACCCTATAAAAATTGTTATCGCTGCTACATCCCCTACTACAACGCGTCGACCGAGGTGGCTCTACAAACGGGCCGACTGGACGGCCTTTGAAAACCGCATCGAAGACTCCATTCGAGAAAACTCATTCGTTTCAGTGTCCGAACTCACATCAATGCTGCACTGTACTGCAGTGGCGTGCATTCCCAGAACGAGTAACAAACCAGGAAGGAAAGCTCTTCACCAAGGTTGCAACCATTCATTTGCAAAAAATTACATTCATTTGCTATTATCTCAGTTCAGAAGCATGCTATCGAAAAACAATGTATGGATGAATTGAACCTTGTAGTTTAATCTGAAAGTTCGCCGAATAGCATTAGGGTCGCACACGCATACCAAAGTCGTGAGAGAGCTGTGAAGGCAACTCTCCACGCGGTGAATATAAATTTCATTCACGCTGTGGAAAGTTGCCTTCACAGCTCACTCACGACTTTGGAATGAGTGTGCGACCCCAATGTTATTCGGCAAACTTTCAGATAAAACTACAAGGTTAAATTCATCCATACATTGTTTTTCGATAGCATGCTTCTGAACTGAGATAATAGCAAATGAATGTAAATTTTTGAAAATGAATGTTTGCAACCTTGCTCTTCACTGGTGGTCAGAGAGTATAAAATCTGCCGTAAAAGCCCGAAGGAAAGCTCTACGAGCAGCCAAACGGCTGCCACCAAATCACCCCGAGAAGGAAAATGCTATGAACCATTACAGACAACTTAGGAATGAGTGCAGACAAAGTATTCGAGATGCTAAGCGATCCAGCTGGGAAAATTTCCTTGAAGGTATTAATGCCTCGGAATCAACAACTAACCTATGGAATAAGGTCAATGCTCTATCTGGGAAACGGAAAACCGCCCCACCCATACTCCGTCTACAAGGAACGACAATCACTGAAACCCCAGAAATAGCAGAAGCCTTAGGAGGATATTTTGCCAGCTTAGCCGCTATCGACGCCTACGATGAAAACTTCAAACGCCGCATGAATCCTTCCCAAAATTCTATTCGGAACTTCAGGGTACCTATCGATCTCGACAGTCTCCCTATCAATGAACCGTTTTCGTTCGCGGAACTTCAACATGCCTTGAACTGCTGTAATGGGGAATCAGCCGGACCGGATGAGATTGGATACCCAATCATCAAGCACCTACCGTTCATCGGCAAAATTAGGCTCCTAGAACTTTTCAATCAGTTGTGGCTATCAGATTCCCACCCGGATGAATGGAGGGAGAGTTTAGTGATCCCTATACCGAAAACTGACCACTCATCACAAGAACTATCAAGTTACCGTCCAATATCCCTCACCTGCTGCCTTTCTAAGGTACTAGAAAGAATGGTCAATCGCCGTCTAAGACAATATCTCGAGACTGGAAAATATTTGGATCACCGACAACACGCTTTCCGATCCGGTTTCGGAACAAACACCTATTTTGCTTCCCTTGGGCACGTGTTGAAAACCGCTCAAGACAAAGGACTGCACACCGAACTTGTGTCCCTAGATATAGCAAAAGCTTATAATAGAACATGGACTCCCTCTATCCTTAGGCAACTTGTCGACTGGGGACTCGCAGGACACATCGTCAGCTTCGCCAGAAATTTCCTACTTAATCGTTCCTTCCGCGTCTCAATTGGAAGCACCCAGTCGCAACTTTTCACAGAAGAAACTGGAGTGCCGCAAGGATCTATCATTGCGGTGACACTCTTCATGGTTGCTATGAACGGGGTTTTCAAAAACCTTCCGAAAAAGATCCATATTTTTGTCTACGCGGACGACGTAGTGCTTGTCTTTTCTGGTCGCACACACCCTGCCACCAGAAGAAAGGCTCAAGCAGCAGTAAATGCAGTTTTCAAGTGGGCCACCTCGATTGGTTTCAGTTTATCTGCACACAAAAGTGTAAGATGCCACATATGTACCTCAAGACATTGGGTCCGTGGTGCGCCTATCACCATTGGAGGACAGGTTATCCCTTTGAAGAAGGCAGTTCGCATCCTTGGTGTACTCGTTGACCGGTTCCTCAGCTTTCAACAACACTTCAACGCCGTAAAATCTAGCTGCCAAAGTCGCCTAAACTTGATAAAGGCTATATCTAAGCCCCATCGAAGCAACAACAGGGCCATCAGACTTCGAGTTGCTAGAGCAACCATTGACAGCCGACTTCTGTATGGCCTAGAGATCACCTGCTTGTCATCAAACGCACTTATACAAACACTTGCTCCAGTTTACAACAACTCAATTCGGATCATCTCTGGTTTGCTGCCATCTACGCCAGCCTGGTCAGCCTGCGTCGAAGCTGGAGTTGCCCCCTTCGAATATCGTGTTACTGCAGCGATTTGTAATAGAGCCGCCGCTTATGCCGAAAAACCTACTAGAAATCGCAGACTCTTTCTGCTCGACGAGGGGAAAAGAGTCTTCCACAGTGCCGCCAACGTGTAGCTCCCCGTAGTGGCTAACGCGCACTGGTATGGAGACAGGAGTTGGCAAACCCCAAACCTCAAAATTGACAACTCGATCAAGGACAATTTCAGAGCGGGAGAAAGCTCCGCCAGGCTTCACCAGACTGTATTTGAGCTCCTCAACACCAAATACCGCGACTATCAGCACAGATACACTGACGGATCCCCTTCTCGTTTTGGTACCGGAATCGGTATCCATGACAGCGAATCCGATATTAGTCTAAGACTGCCAAATCAATGTTCGGTTTTCTCTGCGAAGGCGGCCGCTATTCTCATCGCAACTGCCACACCATCCAGTAAACCTCTTCTCATACTGTCAGATTCATACAGTCGCAAGCCCCCAAACATGCATGGATTCAAGCTATTATCCAGTGCTCACTTCCCAGCACGGTCTTCATGTGGATCCCCGGCCACTGCCATATTGCTGGTAACAACATTGCCGACCGCCTAGCGGGTGCGGGACACTCCGGACCTCTTCACTCCAATAGAACCCCATTGCCCAACGTTAAAAAGTGGATTGATAAAGCTATCAATACCAAATGGCAGCTCAACTGGAACAGAAACGATCAGCTCTTTATCAGAAAGATCAAGCAGTCCATTGGTACAGGGAATGATTTAAAGTCACTACGAGACCAGAGAGTAATATCCAGATTACGCACTGGTCACACCAAGGTCTCACACAATATGGGCAGCTCAACATTTCGAAATTCCTGTGCAATTTGTCGGATCCCCTCGTCGGTTGAGCATTTTTTATGCGTCTGCCCACAATACGAACTGTTTAGAAACCAATACAATACCAGCGGCAGTATTAGAGACACCCTCGGAAACGACGCATCAACCCTCGAAGCCCTCATCCGCTTTTTGAAAGATGCCCCCGAGCAGAGGAAAATATCAAAATAAGAACAACGGAATCACAAAACCTGTTTTTATATCGCGGTTTGTTATTATTAACTTATTAAGTCATCACCGTTCCATAACATGTTCTGTTGGGCAATCTTATTTTGTTATGATCGTGCTCTTGGTATATTTTCTTTAAATTACATTTCAATTACTTGTTTTGTTGTAGCACAAGTTCAGTTATTATTGTGTCATTGAGACTAGTACAAATATTTGATCATTAATATTACAACATAACTAGCTTTGCAATTAAAACTACACCATTCGAGATTTTCGTTGTTCACAGCATTCCGTGAGGAACTGTAAGAGAAAATATTATTTTGTCATCAGTTCATCTTCTTACTGACATTACGTTACAGAGCCAACTTATCAGCCTTTTGTTTTATAAGCACTTTGAAAAGTATACCTGTTTTTTTGTCCCAGTTTCAGTTAGGTATGAATACGAAAATAGAGAGTGTAATAGAGTGTTAGCCATTTTATGAAACATTCTGGATCAACTGGTGGAATTCAACGACGAACAACACATTTTCGACAAAAATGTAAAAAATAAGTCATCAAGAACTCCATTGATTATTTTTAGACATTTTATTTTTATTGATTTCACTGCATCGAGCCCACTTAGATTAACTAGGATAAATGTGTCAATCAATGAGGTAATAATGTAAATCAATCTTATAAACAATAAACCACCTAATAAAGGGTTTCAAAACGACGGTAGTTTTTCATCGTAAGCTGTTTGGAAAATAAACGAGAACTATTGTTTCTCTCTGTTTTCGATAAGAAATCGCTTGCGACAAAAAAAGCGTCCCTATTATGAATGAAACATTTAACAATAGATCCTATTGTTGCGTATCCCATTGAATGCATATGGGACTTTGCAGGAGTTCCTATCCGCAACAGAAAAAAATGCAGATTTTGTTTTCAGATTGTTATCAATAACGTATTCATATCAAAATTTGTTATTAAAATATTTTCAAAATGCTGTTGCTATTCCCGTCTGCTCGGGCCAACCTGTATCAACATATATAATATGTACTGTTTCTTAGCTCGTAGATAATTTTATTTGTGTAATTATGAATGCAAATATCGGTACAGAGATGAACTAGCCACCGGCTAAACATCTCAATAATAAAGAAAAAAAAACTCATTTAGGAGTTTCACTGGGATTTCCTCAGTAGGTTCCACTTGAAATTTCTCTTGGAGTTCCATCGTGAACTTCCATAGAACTTCCATTGGGAATTCCTCTAGAAGCTCTGTAGGGAATACACCAAGGGGTTCTACATAGAATTGCTAAAGGAGTTCTATCGGGAATTCCTCTAGGTGTTTCAACGGGAGTTCTTCTTTGAGTTCCACTAAGAATTCCTCTAGCAGTTCCATTGGAAACTTCATTGACCAGTTCCACGGGCATTTTCTCCAGCAGTTCCAGTAGGAGTTCCTCTAGGAGTTTCACTGGGAATTCCTCTAGGAGTTCGATAGAAATTCTCTAATAAGTTGCTCCGAGAAATTTGCAGAAGCTCCTCTCTAGAGATTCTTTCGGAACTTCTTTCGGGGATTCTTTCGGAAATTCATCCGGGAATTGTACCAGAAGTACTTCTTCCGAAATTGTTTCTGGAAGTTCTCTCCCTACCGAAGTCTACCGAAGTTTCTCCTGGAATTTTATGTGAAAATTACTCCCAATGTTTTCGAAGGTCTTCTGAATTTCTTCAAAAGCTTTTCAGGTAGATCTTCCAGAAGATTCTTCAAGGCAAGGTTGCAACCATTCATTTGCAAAAAATTACATTCATTTGCTATTATCTCAGTTCAGAAGCATGCTATCGAAAAACAATGTATGGATGAATTGAACCTTGTAGTTTAATCTGAAAGTTCGCCGAATAGCATTAGGGTCGCACACGCATACCAAAGTCGTGAGAGAGCTGTGAAGGCAACTCTCCACGCGGTGAATATAAATTTCATTCACGCTGTGGAAAGTTGCCTTCACAGCTCACTCACGACTTTGGAATGAGTGTGCGACCCCAATGTTATTCGGCAAACTTTCAGATAAAACTACAAGGTTAAATTCATCCATACATTGTTTTTCGATAGCATGCTTCTGAACTGAGATAATAGCAAATGAATGTAAATTTTTGAAAATGAATGTTTGCAACCTTGCTTCAAGGAATCTTCCGAAAATTCCTATGGGATTTCTTGGGGATGATTCTATGGGAGTTCTTTAGGAAGTTTTCAGAAGGATTCATTCAAAACTTCGTTCGAGAACTTCCAATTTTAATTTTTATATCCTATACCAGGAACAAACACGCGATCTATGCCCAAGAAAGGCAAGGAAATTTCCATTACAAAAAGTTTCTGGACCGACCGTTAATGGATCCCGTTACCTTCAGCATGGTCTTGCTGAATATCCGAGGTTTGGCTGCATGAATCCATTTCATAATTGTTTTATTCCGGTCAAATTCATTACATTGCACACCCCAGTCTCTCTCACGTGACCAATCAAATGATCCATATCTGCGCCCCGTGGCACGAGCCGTCTTAGTTCTTCATTCATCGCCGCGCCGGCTCGAGATTGATTGACTGATCAAACCGTTTTCCTGAAGCCCAACCTATTAGATAACACACATCGCATACGTATCGACACCCGCAGTCAATCGGCAAGCGCTCTGCTCGCTCGCCGCTTCGATCTCACAGGTCCTACCTATATCTTCCTCTCTTCCATCATAGGTACCTGGTGACCGGCTTTTCAGTCTTCAGTGTGCTCTAATAAACCCGTCACCGCGTCGCCTTCCATCGTCCGGCGTCCACCGCAATTCTTCCGCGCGCTCTTTCACGTCACACCATTTGATTCGTTTCACTTTCAACCCGTCCGGGGCGGGATCCAACGCTAGCTCATGCATCCTTGACACCTATCTAGCGCGCGCGCCAAATTGGAGCCCCTCGGCCCCTCGGTAGATTAGAACAATCGAGCTCAGGCCAAAGCGCGCGCGGCTCCAATCAATTGGCTAAGCCGCGGCTCTGTCTTAGCCATAAGACGCCGCGCCGACGACGTCGTCTGTTTTCTTCACCCTCGTTCCTCTCTAAGTGCACACGACGATCAAAATGAAAAATGAAAGTGATGCTATCAAACGGTTTTGGTTTTGAGGGGGTACCCGGGCAGCCGGTAATGGGCAAAGAGTGTATCCAAAGGTGGTTCGTCCGAAGGGTGATTATTTAAGCATTAGGAAGAAAAAACGATTTTATTTCGTTCTCTTCGTTCGGAGGTGCTTCAGCAGCCGGCAGTCGGCAGCCAACAACAACTGGAGCACACGAGAGGGGAGGGAAGTGACGGAACATTATAAACGGCGATCATGACCTGTCCGTCAGGATTGAGTTACCTCGAGGAGACCATAATCGATGCGATGCCATCAGATATCGCCTTCCTTCTGATGGGCTTTTTCCTGAAATTGGATTAAAGCTCTCGGTTTTCGGGATGCGCATTATACATATCTTGTTTGATGGAGAAGCCTCCAAGAGGTGTGTGATTAGACCGAGTTGCATCGTTATTGCAGAAACGAGGTTTCGTTTGTGGCGACGTTTGACAGATTGCAGATTGGTAATTGATGCCTCAGCGGAAGGTGCTGGGCGAAACTTGATAGGTAGATGATCATACTTGGAAATGAAGCTGATGTAAGGTTTTCGGAAACGTGGGGTTTAAAGTTGGCTTCATGTAGACATCATCGTCAACTCAAAAGTGATACGGTTTTGTTTATATATATATTTTTTTTTCATTGTTTGAGTAAAGTATCATTTTTATTTTACTGGATGTTACTGGACCAATCTATAATCTATCAGATATTATTATAAACCTTCAGGGTCAACTGTCCTATAATGAAGTCCTTCAAATTTACAATCATAACTTTTTGTGTTTTCCCAATAAATAACCGCATTGCATAATCTGCTGGATCCGTGAAACCTCAAATGTCATTTAGGGACACTGTAGTGATATTCCAGGTTAGCGAAACTAACTTGGAGTTCAAAACTTCAGGTCTACACTCGTAATAGTAGCCATATGTAGCTTTGAATAATGGAAGAAGTTATCGATACACCCGTAGACTTTAGGTTTAAAACTCAAGAACAGTTTGGATGGCCTAGGATATCCCAACTGATCTGATAATGTCAATTGAACTTTCAGAAGACTTGCTGGACATGATAGACTACTAATCGTAGCTTTGTATAATGAAAGAAGTTACCGTTACACCCGTAGACTTTAGTATCTAAACTCAAGAACAGTTTGGATGACCTAGGATATCCCGACTGATCTGGTACTGTCTATTAAGCTTCCATAAGACTAATTGGGCATGATAGACTACAAATCGTTACTTTATACAATAAAAGAAGTGACTGTTACAACCGTAGACTTAAGAACAGTTTGTATGACCTAGGATATCCGGTCTGATCTGATACTTTCTATTGAACTTTCAGAAGGTTTACTTACAAATCGTAGCTTACTTACAAATAATAGCTTTGAATAATGAAAGAAGTTATCGTCGTATACAGTGAAAGAAGTTTCCGTTACACCCGTAGACTTAAGGATCTTTAACACAAGAACAGTTTGAATGACCTAGGATATCCCGACTGATCTGATACTGGCTATTAAACATTCAGAAGACTGACTGATCATGTTAGACTACAAATTGTAGCATTGTATAATGGAAGAAGTTACCGATAGACCCGTAGACTCTAGGACACTACACCGTCTTCAGCCAGAGGCTGCACACTGAACAGACTGAACATTACTAACATGAGACAACGGACAACACACATAACGCCCAGTGGCCCAATGGAGAATTTTCCGTTTGACGAAAAGTTTTCCCCGACTGGAGCGGTAATAGATCCCGCACTCCGAGGCTTACGAAACGCCTAGAAGACTGACGCCGCTAACCGCATGGCCATTACACCCGTAGACTTTGAGATCTAAACTCAAGAAAAGTTGGGATGACCTAGGATTCTCTGATGATCTGATACTGTCTATTGAACTTTCAGAAGACTTACTGGACATGATAGACTACAAATCGTAGCTTTGTGCAATGAAAGAAGTTTCCGTTACACCCGTAAACTTAAGGATCTTCTTCTTCTTCTTTACGGCTGCACGTCCCCACTGAGACTTGAAACAAGCAACACAACTTGTTACAATAGTGTATATATTACATGTTTCATACAAACATCCATGTTCTGCTCCAAATATGCGAAACGTATTTTTATACACTTATATAACCGAAAAAGCGCAAAAAAATGGCGGCTTATAAAACATCTTGGATGTTACTAAAGATGTTTTTCAATACATTCCTACAACATAAAAATAAGTATTGAATATGTTCTCTGTAAACATCATAAAGACTTACTTGTTGCCTGCAGAGCTATCACAATTTATCAAACGCACACTATGCAAACTAATATAACAAATAATAGTACTATTTGGTGATGGCTCAAAATAATTTCCATGTCACTCATTTCATTCGTTATTTACCATCTCGATGTTTCGTTATCATGACCTAATTTCATGTGCTATTTAAAATTTGTGGTGAAATAAACACATTTATCCTTCATGAATTCATACGCTTTGCATCGGATCGGAAATGAGTATGAAGATTTGTTTTATCTTTTTGGATTCTGTGAGATTTTCGAACAAATTTTCAGGCATGCAACATGGTGGCTTATATCCACAGTACCGTCCGGAAGTTTTGGAATACTATTTTCAATTATTGTATTTATGGTGTGATTTAGACTCTAGAATTTGTATTTATTATTAGTAAGGAAATGGTATTAAGTATTTTATCAAATGTTTGAACTGTCCCTGTCCCCTATGAATAATTATTTGGAGAAACATTTGTAGATGAACAAACGGCTGTATATAAAGGTGTTAGAGTGAAACTTTTAGTAGGCACTGTAATTAGGTCGACCTGATAGAGAAAGAAAGCAAAATATTGAAAATGCGTTTGAATTACATCTGTTATACATTTTTAAAACAAGTTTGCCAAATACCACTAGAATCGATTGAAATACATTGAAAAAACATCATTGTTACGTATTTTGAACATCAATTTCCCAATAACCGACAACGATGAGATATTCGTTTTCGGATACTTGTTTTGAACATAGGTATAACAATAACAAAGTTGGAAGCGAAAATGATTCATTTGTTATTGAATATATATATATATATATATATTTTTTTTTTTTTTTTTGTGGGAGACTATTGAATATTTTGCGGGATCAAAACTAGTGTAGAAACAGTGCTTTTAGGTGAAATTCAGACGTCACGTAAGTACCTAAAATGATTATTACGTGACGGGAGGCCATATAAGTGAAGTGCTATGGTGGTTTCCTTCTTTCGGGCTATTCAGGCATGAACCAATGCTCACAGCCATGAAGCTTTTTAGTTACTATTAATATGCATCTGTGTTAACCTGTTTAGCAAACTCGTAGCGGATCTGCAATCGCAAAGCACAAAATATAAGTGTTAAATGCCTGCTATGATAGTTGAATTACCTTGCATTTCAAGTGCAAAAGAAGTTTATAAATATTGTTCAAATAAGTGAGAAGAGAGAGCGAACTGATTATCGTATTTGATACGTTGAAATAACGTATTCTGAACATCTCTGATCCCAAAGGTTATAAATATGTGTTGTTGATGTTTCACATGCCATCTCTACCTGAAGGAAGGCGATAGTATGGAAATCTTGTGCATTCAACGTTGAATTTACGTTACTCTAACCAGTAGTAAGGCTGCTAAGATTTTTCAGTAGCTTGTTATTGCTTAACGTTATTGAAACATGATTTCAACAGAAGTTGTGTACATATACGAATATAGTACTGTATTATAACATATTTTTCAAATTTTATTTTCAAAGATGTTTTCTGTGTTACTTGGGGACCTGCCTCACTTCAACTTAGTGTTTTTAGCACTTCCACATTAATTAATTGAAGGGATTTCTTTGCCTGCCATTGCATGAATTTGTCTATTGTGAGGCAGGCCGGAACGGGAATCGAACCCGCCGTCTCCGGGTTGGCGATCCATAGCCTTAGCCACTAACAGAGATGCTCTCTGTCACTATCAATGGTAGATGAATCGCCGATTTTGACAGGCTGACTGCGATCCAAGTCAGCGTGTGCTCTGTTGGGTCACCGTCACTTTCTTTTTTCCATCACTACTGGATTGATTGCGATGGCGGGTAGATATCACTGATAGGCCATCTTTAAAATTCGTTTAAAAATCAAAATAAACACTTTCCGTGATGAAATTTGAATATGTGGTACAGAATAACAAGTTTTGCATGTTATTCATTACCAATTTTGAGTTTTGGCTTAAATCGCTAAAATATCAGTTAAGTTGTTATGATAGTGCTCTGTAGTGCGTGTCAATATCAAGTCGTTGCCGGTCACTATCGTTTTGATATTGATCGGCCTACAGTGATAGTCACGGTGGTGCAAAATCAGTAGTCAACTGACATGACTGATATTTCGCAGCTCTGGCCACTAGGCTAACTGGAGAGCCGTAGACTTAAGGATCAAAACTCAAGAACAGTTTGGATGAGTTAGGATACCCCGAGTGATCTGATTCTGTCTATTTGAACTTTCATAAAACTTACTGGACATGATAGACTACAAATCGTAGCTTTGTATAATGAAAGAAGTTACCGATAGACTCGTAGACTCTAGGATCTAAACTCAAGAACAGTTTGGATAACCTAAGATGTCCGGACTGATCTGATACTGTCTATTGAACATTTGAAAGACTTACTGGACATGATAGAACACGAATCGTAGCTATGAATAATGATAGAAGTTATCGTTACACCCGTAGACTTTAGGATCTAAACGCAAGTTTAGACTAAAACAGTTGGGATGACCTAGAATATTCCGACTGATCTGATACTGTCTATTGCATTTTAGAAGACGTACTGAACATGATAGACTAGAAATCGTAACTTTGTTTTATGAAAGAAGACATCGTTACACTCGTACACTTTAGGATCTAAACTCAAGAACAGTTTGGATGGCTTAGGATATTATGACTGATCTGATAAAATCTAGAAAAAAATATTCTGCTTCATTTTCTACCCTTTTTATGTTGTTGAGCACCGAAACCACTGAAATACGTGGAAAAAACTCTACAATAACGCATGAAAAAAATCCGACTTCATAGGGTTAAGCAGACGTTTTTCGTGGAACCGTCAAAGTACGGAGTGAAACTATTTATGAGTCTGTGCTGCTCAGCCACCACGCTTGCTGAAAGCTGCTGGGCGATACACCGTCAGGAATTCTCCTGAGAGTAAACCGCCACAGAGAACCCTGTCTCGTTAGTTGCTTTGAGAATCGTCCGTTGTCCTCCATGTATTTAGGTGCCGTGACCAGGATTCTAGCTTCCCCGTCCCCGACAACACAACGTAACTGTAAACCTATACCGTCACATTCATTGTAGAGAAGACTGGTGTGGAAGTTACTGCAAGAACCACGAATGATCAAATACGCGGCCTCCTGTCCAGAGATTCAAGGTTCCAGGTGATTACCTTTTCTTAGAATCGTTTCATTCATCGTTTCCGGGATACTTTCCCGAGGCACTGAAGCGATTGGACACGTTTGTCAAAAACTACGATTCCGATCAACATCAGCATAGAGTTCCACATCGTTTAGATCGTCTGAAGAAAGTTTGGAGCGCATACGAAATCGTCCAAGAAGAGTATTTCCAAGAAGAGTGAAAAGGCTGGATTAGCGTCGAAGGTACCTCCGCAGCTGAGCCCCGCTGCATGTTGAGGGCAATAACAATCTAGCATCCACCTTCTTTTATATAACAGTGTATCATCTTATACCTGAAATGATAAATACTTTGCTCCTTGATTTACTGAATGCGAAATGTAAATAAAGATTCTTCCCAAGTGTGTATTCCATAACAACAACACGAGTTTTGTATTGGATCCGATTTTCTCTGTCTCTGCTAAGGGGCTGTCCATTAATTACGTAAGGCAATTTTTGCGATTTTTCGACACCCCCTCCCCCCCTTGTAAGATTTTTTGTATGGAAAGCCAAATATTTTTGTATGGCGCGTAAGATTTCTCAAACCCCCCCCTCCCCCTATAAACCCTTACGTAATTAATGGACAGCCCCTAAGATGTTATGGTCCCAGCGGCGGTAACGACCATAGCGGCAGTTCCGTAAAGTTTTGTTAAGTCGGACAGCCACTTGGAGTACGTGAAGGGCAAGGATTCCTCGAAGAACATCTGAGATGCTCTTCACAACAACTTCCAAATAAACACATGGCAGTTCCCGTTGAAGAAGCAATAGTTGACGATGCGATATGTTGAAAAGAGCCAGTTCAAGACCATTGTTTGCGTTTCGATCGTTTGGTGCGGGAGTGTAAAGACGCTGGCGTCCGGATGCTGTAAGAAGATGTGATCACGATGTCGGAGTCCTACGGCGTCGCGGTGACCTCTGCCATCTCGACCTCGAAGCGAAGCAGCGTGGCCAGCGAACGGCCACAAGCTCCAACGGGGCTGTGTTTTCAGGCAAATCCAGCAGGCAAGGTAAGCTGAAATGTTTTTATTGTGGCGGCTTTGGACACAAGAAGCTGCACTACTGTCCCAAGCAAAGTGAGGCAAGGTGTCGCAAAAGATTAAGTACCAAGACGGTTTCGTTCGTAGCAGCCGATATCACTGAGCTGTTGGTCGTCGGTTTCGGGGGGAATCCAAATGGTATTTAGATAGCGGTACTTCAGGGCACATGTCAAATGGCAAATCCCATGTCAACATTCTTCAGAAGCTAGATAGGCTAGTAGTGATTCAGACCGCCAAGAGCGTGCTCGAGCGGTACCAATTCGCTAACCAGGTACAAAGGTCGAGTAGTTTTGTTAATACCCGAGAAGTTGCTAAATCTGTTGTCGCTCAGGGCTGGAAGCTACAGGGAAAAAGATTGTTTTCTACAATGGATGCGTGATTCTACAATCTGATACAAGGCTCTTTGCGATGGATTTTCAGTGGGGGTGATGGGATTCTGAACCGCAAGCGTTGGTGATTGACAAGGTGGACCGTCTGGAGCAGTGGCACAAAATGACCAAAGGCGAAGAACAACCTTCTGAATCTCTTGACCAAAAACATTTTGCTGTGGGTCGCATGAAGGGTAAAGGTGCGAAGATTTTGTACGTGCCGTGCAGCCACGGAAGGCTGACAAGGGAATCACTCCAGCAGCTCCCAGAAAAACGCGCAGGGAAACCGTTGGAGATATTCCATGGCGACGTATGTGGACCTGTCTCGCCCGTAACATGGGATAAGTATTCGTACTTCGTAACCTTTACGGACGATTTTACGCCATGCTGCGGTGGAGTGCGCTATCAGGACGAAGGACGATTTACTGTAACAGTTCATGAACTACGAGGCGATGATGACTGCTTGCTTCTGTGTTCAGATCTCGCGGCTCCGTTGCGATAATGGAGGTGAGTATACAGGATTCTCTTGGATGCCGGTGAGTTGAGATAGCGTCCGGACTTGCCAATGTGGAAGCAATCAGTACAAGAAGAGCTCGAAGCACTACAACGAAATGATGGGTGGATCTTGATGGATCCCCTGACCACGAGGAAGATTGTGGACGACATAATCGAAAAGTACAAACCCAGACTAGCTGCGTGCGGCTTCACGCTGCGTCAGGGTTTGTCGAGACCTACTCACCAGTTGCGAAGATGTCCACGATACGAATCCTTCTGGCGCTTGCGAACCACAATGGGTGGTGCACCACCAAATGGACGTCAAGAGCGCTTTCTTAAATGGCAAGGTAAAATCTAAATGCGTCCACCACATGGCTTTGATGCGGAGAGTAATCGAGTCTGCCGTCCGAACAGAGCCATCTGAGGCAGTCATCGCGGAACTGGAACTGCGATTCCATGAGTTCATCAACGAGCTCGAGTTCAAGCAAAGTGAACGAGACTACTGTTTCTATTCTTGGATAGGCAACGGCGCCATCATCTATGTTCTGACTTACGTGGACGATATACACTGTGGTGCATAATTAATCGGACAAACGCCGATTTTCATATAAATTGACCATGTTTGAGATGCAATTATTATGGTTTGCGTTGATGGACTGAGCTCAATTTTTGACACGGAACTACTAATAGGCTGAATTTTACGTATACGAAGTACAAAATATTTTCGTTCACAGCGGCACACTGTCCGACCACTTTTGCACATTTTGAACGCCTTCCCACGCCCAAACCTGTGAACGACAACATTTTGTACATCGTATACGTAAAATTCAGCATATTGGTAGTTCAGTGTCAAAACTTGAACTCGACCCATCAACGCAAACCAAAGTTACAGCATCCCAAACTTGGCTATTTTGTATGAAAATCGGCGATTGTCCAGAGTTTGAAGAAGAAGTTCACTGTGGAGTGTGAAATGAACCTGCAGGACATGCGTAACCGTAAGGCAGGACTTTAAAAAAAATCAGAAAGCGTACTTCGATGCAGTACTCGAGCGATTTGGCATTAATTTCCTGGCTTTCAATACTGAGCAGCGGACGCGCCTGCGGATGGTGCTGCGATACCTTCGAGAAACAGCGGATTATCAGTTGGTGTTCACAAGCGGAACCTCTTGTGGTGTTTTTCAAAGGGGATTGGGGAAACCATCCCACCCATAATAGATCAGTATCTGAATTAGTAGTCAAGCTGCATGGCCAAACTGTGGTTACTCTAGGTCGCCGGAACTTGTCATGTGGTGAAAGCTACGCTTTTGAGCTAGGATTACTATCTGGAAACAGT
This sequence comes from Aedes albopictus, assembly GCF_035046485.1. Lineage (NCBI taxonomy): Eukaryota > Metazoa > Arthropoda > Insecta > Diptera > Culicidae > Aedes > Aedes albopictus. Next base: position 271,755,998 of record NC_085136.1, read on the forward strand.
TTCCCGTGACCCGAGGTCGTTACGCCGTCCGAATGCCGGAACACCCCGAGCACGATCGAATGATTAGATCGTTAAAGCTGACCGCTACGACAAGCCTCATCCGGTTGGAGCAAAGATTGGCAAAAGATGAAAATTTCGCAACCCTGTACCCCTGTTTTCTTCTGGAATGCTTCGCTCTTGGTCACATGACTCCAATTCCCGATGATGAAAAATGTTTTTTGAACGATTTTTGTCTCCCACGACAGTACTCTGTACACACTTCATTTAGAATACCGTGTTCGGTATTTTTTTGACAAAAATAGAACAGCTTTATACAGCTATACTGCATTGTTTACCTTTTGCACCAGGTTTTGACAGTCGGTGTACTGAGCGTCAGTAAAATCGATTATCGAAGCTACCGAAATAGTTCTGCTGTTCTATTTTCGTCAAAAAAGTGCTGAACAGGTAATTCAGGATTGAGTGTGTACAAAAGGAATCGAGCTTCGAGCACCACCACTAAAGTGAAAGTGATATTCAACGGCTCCACCAAAACAAGTTCTGATAGCTCCCTCAATGATTCACTCCTTGTTGTACAGGGTAAATTCTTCAATATCATCCTCCGATTTTTAAAGTTTTGAATGGCGTTGGTGATATCGAGAACTGCTTTTTCTTGGTGTAACGTCCCGACTATGACAAAGCCTGCTTCTAGGCTTAGTGTTCTATGCGCACTTCCACAATTATTTACCGAGAGCTTCGTCTGCCAACCCGGGCAGAAAGGAATTGCAAATCAATTGCAAGTTTTACCATTCAAAAAGAACTACTGAATGGTAAAATTTGCCATTGGTTTGTTTGAAATAAGTGACAAAAGGGCAAAAATAATAACTGACATTGTTCTTTGAAAAAACTGAAGAATATCAAATTTTGACATTACAATGGTAAACCAAGAACAAAATAAAATAAGGTTGAGAATTGCAAAATATACCATTATTGAGTTATTGAAAATATCAAAATTAGTTATTCGCCTGTCAACTAAAAAAAAAACTATCAAAAGTTACCATTAGAATAACCAAAATTTAAATTTTGTTATTATGTTATCTCACCAACTGTAAAATTTGTTATGATAGCAAAATAAGACATTCAGTAGTTATTCTTCCAAATTTGATAAATGACAAGCGAATGGCATATTTTGATATGATATCATATTATGCTATTCACGTGTTATTTTAAGCACTTCATGAAGAGCTCATGAATGACAAAACAAGTTATGACAATAAAATTTGTTATTCTTTTGTTTTTGGTTTGCCATTCACCCCCTTTTTTTTTTTTTTAAACCCTCCACTGACCCCCATACCAAAGAGCTCTCACATCGAGCCCCCTGGTAATGGACACTTGCTTAAAAAAAAAAAAGTTAATATTCGCGGAGATAAGTAATACTAATAAAGTGAAATCCCAGTGGAACTTAGTTCCTTTGAAGGGATTCACGTAGCAGTAAAAAAATTAAGACTACAAAAATCCCCTCTACCGGGGAATGGTCATTTTGTATATCGTATCTCAAGTAACATTTTTTTACTCAAATAGACTGGAAAACATTCCTAAAACCTTTTTAAAACTAAAAGAGAAGGTAATTGGTTTTATGATGGTTCTGAAATCCTCTGCATGTCCCTATATTAGACATCGAGAACACGTCCAGCCAAACCTCGATGAATTCAGAGAAAATAATATTGTTCTGGTACATGTGGCGAAACGAGTACTGGAAGGAGCTGAATCAGCCGTACTTAGCCAACCCGAAGCGCCAGCAGATCAACGTTGGGGACATTGTGATCTTGAAGGGCGGATTCCCTGGTCACACCCGCTAGCCTTAATATGTCCGTTAGTATGTGCTGTTAAAGACTGCTAGGATAAGTACTTGGTCTCTGGCGTAGCCAGATTTTTCGGGGCAAGTGTCCCGTCTTTCATCCTTCTCTTTTTCGTGTTTGATTAGTTGAGTTAGTATGAAAAAGAAGCTTACGCTGTGAGTATATAATTTGTTACATGAATTTGCGAGTCCTTTTTGAGTTATTTGAAACTTGCTTTTCAAAGGCACTGTCCATGAACTACGTAGAATCTTTTTTTATCCATCTCAGCCCCCCTCTCCCCTTCCCCATTCGCACTCGTAGACTTTTGTCCATATAAAATGTTGCAATTTGAAAGGAGCGAATCCTTTGGCAAGTGAAACAGATTCTAATTATACGTCCCGCCAAAAAAAAATAAAAAAAATAGGCTGTTTCCCAGGTTATGCCATTTTTTTCTTTTTTGCGTAATAGAAATTATTTCATGTAACAAAGTTTTATTATAGATTTCGCAGTGAATCCATCAATTAAGTTAAACCAGAATGATAAAAATGTGTCATTCTAGTAACATTCCAATCACCGAGCAGCTGAATAGCTATGCGAACAAGTATGAACACAACTAAAGTAACACTTCCCAATTTCTGTAGGTTCCTGTCTCTGGTGCTTTCTGGACATCCCAGCATCAGCAGATGTACCACTCATTAAACATCCTCACGCACATTGCTCGCTCAACCTGCTGATAATACCGTGACTCATTCCGGTCGCGAGCTTCGTTCGCATGCCATACCACAGTGAAAATGATCCCCACCATTAATTTTGGGCACCCGAACCTGCTGCCAACGAAGATGCTTCCATAGTTCCCATGAAAGATAATGTGCAGAAAAACGCAAACACAAGTTGCTTTGGCGCGAAGCATTTTTGCGTGTCCGTCTGTAGTGCTGTGCGCTGCGCATCCTTCAACCCGCGCGCAGGTTAAATGTAAATCTAATTCAATTCTGTTGCCCATTCAAACGCAACCATGCAATGTTTGCACCGTTGTTCGAATGGTGTTTGCACTCTCTTCAACCAACCTACAACGGCGGGCGACAAACGACGAAGATGATGATAGTCTTTGCACTCTTGGGAAGGCTGCTTACCGCAGCAACACTAGGGTATCTCAAAATGACAGGAAACTTGTGTGCCCGATGTGATAGTTGAGGAGTTGGTACGATCCTCGAATCGCTTTATAAACACGTTCGAGCGCAAGAAATTCGTCCTTATTAGCGGTGCTGGCCTTTCGTCAATTTCGTCCAAACACAACACATGCATTCGTCATCAGTACCACTGCGCTGATTTTGAAGATACCTAGAAGTGCTATCCAAGCTGACGCTGGAGTTGCCGGATCACGCTGTTGACGCCTGCGGATATCGTACTTGCAGATCCTATCTTCGATCGCCCAGGTTCGACGACCTTCTCCGTGACGATCAGATCAAGAGCGGAAGTGAAGAGCCTGTTCTGCAGAACACTGCCTTCGGATGGGTGGTTTCCGAAAAGGTGCAAGCGATGGTTCCTGTGCCAGTCTCCAACCTTGCCCACATTCCGTCCACTCCAACGAACGAGGCTCAGTTGAATCGTGCCACACCTGAAGCACACACTTCGTCGAAGATGAATGAGGGATTCTTCTGGTCGTTTCACCGTCGGTCTACCAACCAAACTTTCGTTTCCGATTTCCAACCGATTTCGAGGCTGGAACGTCAGCTAAACGCTAGTCTTGCGCTAATGCAAGCGTACTTTGCGTTCGTTCACTAGTATGTAGAGATGGGCCACATGAAACCGAAAGAAGACCGGCAGCCAGGTCCTGTACCAGCCTACTACTGGCCCCATCACTGCATCAGTGTCAAACCGGATGCTCTTACCACCAAACTTCAGGTGGTTTTCGATGCGTATTGTACTATCGACAGTGGCATCTCCCTCAACGAAGTTCTTCTATATGGCCCTATTGTTCAAGACGACTTACTATCGATTGCCCTAGGATTCCGAATTTGCCAGTTTGCCATCATCGCAGACATCGAAAAGATGTATCAGCAAATTCTGGTGCTAGAGTTTGACCAACCACTACAAAGAGTCCGATGGAGAGATTCGCCGACATAACCTTTACAAACTTACGACGATTACCTACGGAACATCTTCGGCCTTGTATCTCGCGACAAAGTGCCTACAGAAGCTTTCTGAAGATGGTTTGGAAAGTCATCCCGCTGCTGCCGTTATACTTGGTTGAGACTTCTACATGGATGACGTGCTCACGGAGACCTACAGCGTCGAAGAAGGTCGGGAACTCTGTCAGAAGCTAATGGAGCTAACTAACTCCCTTCGCAACACCTCTGCTGCCATGCAAGCCATTTCTTCGAATCTGAGGGTTGAGCGTACCCTTTTCGAGCTTGACTTTTACACCTCGTCCATATAAGCGCTGGAACTCCAGTGGGATATCGTATCGGATGAGTTGCAGTTTGCAATCACCAGGCCTCCGAAGAAACCAGAAGTTCTGATAAGAGGGTATTTAATAAGCTAAGCAGCTCGTTGGAGGATACTCTTTGGCCTTTTAGACAGCTTCGTTTTTAAGTAATCTCGGAACTTGAAAGTTCATACTAGGAAGCTTGTTAGCCTTCTAAGCAGCTTCTGATGCACCTTTCTCAAAATGAATGCGAAACAATAATGTACTATCCAGATTCACCACAGTCTGTTTTAATTGCTTGTATTGCGTGAAACATGACCTACTTACTGTATATGATACACACCTGGAAACGGGTCCTTCTGCGTGATAACCTGCTGCCGTACCGCTTTTTCAGGTAGTTACACGATGTTCGAGAGGTTACGTAGAGGTCCCACCGACGTTTAAAGTAGTCTCAGGGTTTGCTCAGGGGCCTCAAAGGATCTCATGTTTCAAGGTTTAAAAGCCGTCTGAAGCCCCTGAAACTTCCCTGAGATACTTTAAAGCGCCCCTGAAACATCCTGATACTTTTTGAAATGCCACTGATCTCTCTGCAACTCCCTGAGACCCATCAAGCTTGCATGAGACCCCATAAAACCCCCTTGAGACCCCCATGGTACTCTATAAAACACTCTGGGACCTCCTTGACACTCACCTGAGATCTCCTGGGACCTTCTAAAACGCACCTGAGATCTATTGATACCTCCTGAAACCCCATAAAACACCCTGAAACCTTCTGGAACTTCCCTGGAACATTTGAGCCCCTTCGAAGCGCCTCACAGGAAACCCCCTCCCTCCAGAACCCTCCTAAAACCCCTGATACTCCTCTAAACCACCTCAGAGGCCTCCTGCAAGCACACCGACACTTCCTGAAACTCCCCTGAGATACCCTGAAGCGCCCCTGAGAACTCCTGGTGCTTCTTGAAACCCTCTGACACCTCCTGGCCCTGAGATCCCCTGGGTCCCCCTAAGTTGTCCCTGAGACCTTTGAAGCCCCTTGGAACCACATGAAACCCTACGAGACGACTCCGAGATCATATGGTGCCTCCCTGAAACCCCCATGGGACCCCTTGAACGCCCCTAACATCTCCGGTTACGCCCCAGAAACGCCCCTTAAACCCTCTGGAATCCTCTCATAAACAGCCCTGATGCCACCTTGAAGCCTCCGGAAACGCTCCTGAGACCCACGAAGCGGCCTTCTGGAACCTCTCTAAAACCACCTGAGATGACCCTGAGACCCTTTTAAACACCCCTGAGTTCTCATGTGACCACCTGAAATCCCTAGGACCTTCTAAAACGCCCCTGAGATTTCCTGGAACCCTCTCAAACTGCCATAAGTACTCATAAGACACCCTGAGCCCAGTCACGAACTTAGGTACAAGGGACCAAGGTATCGGAGGAAACGACTACGCCAATACAGCAGAGAACGAAAATGATCCAACTTCGATTTTGAGAATGTCATTCCCCAGCTCTAAACTAACAAAGCAGCTGATGAGGATGGTATTGCAGGTCAACTCATCAGGATTGGCCTAGAAAAGTTGGTTGGCACTGGTTGATCTGGGAAACCGAACAGCTATCGGAGGAATGGAAGGAAGGAGGAATTTCATATCCCAGATCATATCAGATTGATTTCAAGCAGGCTTCATCGACGGCCGGTAGACAATGGACCAGATCTTTACCGTACGGCAAATGTTCTAGAAATGCCATGAACATCGGGTCCCAACACATCACCTGTTACCTGTTCATCGACATTACGGCAGAGTTATGGAAAAACATGGACGAAAGCAACTGATCACTAGGGAAGCTGACCAGATTTTTCAAAGCAGCGATGGACGGTGTGCAAAACTGCGTAAGGATTTTAGGTAAACTATTCAGTTCACGCGGATCTCACTGGGGACTGCGACAACGTGATGGACTCTCATGCTTGCTCTTCAACATTGCCCAAGAAGGTACCATGGACGGCCTGCAATCACCAGTCGGGCACCATTTTCACGGAATCCTGTAAATTTTTGTACTTCGCGGGACACGAACAGTATCGACAGAACATTTGGAACAATGGCAGAGCTGTACACCCGTCAAAAACGTGAAAAGTCAATAGCCAAACTGACAAAGAATGCGTCAAAGACGAAGAACATGCTGGTAGGTAATACTTAGCAGAACAAGACGAGCCTTGGCAGACAGCAGTGATACGATAGACGGGGTGGACGAGATGGTGGACGAATTCGTCTTCCTCGGTTCTTAACTAACGACTGATAACATATTCAGCCGTAAAATACGAAGATTCCATCAGTGGTCTTCTACAGGCTCCAGAAGAAGCTAAGGTCAAATATAAATTAACTCCGCACTTAATTTACTATGTACAAAACGCTTATAAGCAGAAGAACGGTGTGTGGTGATGAAGGATGAATCACGAGTTTGTTGCACTCTACGGTGAACTCCGCATCGACAAGTTTACCAAAGCCGGAAGGATACGGTGAGCAGGGTATGCCACGAGAATGTCGAACAACAACCCTGTAGAGTTTGTGTTCGTTATTGATGCGGTTGGCACGAGGAGCCGAGGAGCGCAGAAAGCAAAATATGCGCAGTCTGTGACGCAGCCAACATGAATACGAATCGAACCGTGCAAACATCATGCTAATCGATTCATCCGTTCGTGAGTTTTATTGCATGAAAGGATATTCAAACTCATTTTCATTACTCAAGATTTTTTCTCCGGTTCCAAAGAATTATAAAAGAATCAAAGAGGTAAAGTTTTAGATCACCCTAGTAAACAATATGCGAATTTGCTTGTTGCACCTGAGTCGTTTCGACAAACAGAGCTTCACACCGATTCGATGCATAATTTCGCATTCACTCGTGTCCATTTGTCTCCCCTAGTCCATCGCCCTGGCGGCAGACGGCGGCAGAGGATGGATGACCCGTGAAATTCACCAACTTAACAGCAAAACGGTGTCTGCGCGACAAGTTCACCAGCCAGCGAGAAGACACTTAGGGTAAACAGGTATAATATGCCCCCCCTAAGCAGAAATGGCAACATATCTGAAACTGGCGCCTTATTCCATCGATTGTTCACTGCAAATCGTTGTTCCTAAAGTTAGTGAAGTGTTGCATGGGAACTTTGCTTTTGGAGAGGTGGCTATGGAAACTTTGAAACGTTTTTCGAAAACGTTCCAAAATTTGCCTTTTCAAAACAAACGGGGCAATACGCCCCATCAAAAGAAAATCGTCCAGCCCCATGATAAAACTGTCCCAGGGGATAATTCCACCACATGCTTATCCTAGGAGGGTCTTTCAATAAGTGTTTAATTGCATAAAAGTTGCAAAGTAACACAAGCGAACAGAACTAGCTTCGTTTACAATTAAGTCAGCTCACAAGAGGCAAAATATTACGCCAAAAGCCTCGATTTCAGACTTTTTGATATTTTAATTGCTTTTCTGTACCAATCCACTAACGGATCAGCTTTATGGCAATAATTCTTCAATATTTGAGATTTCTAATTGATCACGCATGCGAAAAGCGCATGAATCGCTAGAAAATGAAGAGGGGCGTTTTGCCACGGTGGGGCGCATTATACCCTTTTACCCTAACCTCGGGCGTCCCGTTGCGTTGCTTGTTACCACCGTCCAACTCCGTCCTCTTCACCGTACGTACGGATGGGGGCAATAGACAGACGCCAACAAGTCGATTGTTGTAAATACACGCGGAGAAAAAGTGCGAACGCACCATGAAGGTACGTACTACGTACTCAGTTACTTATGTACTTACGCGCTTCGTCATCCATCGCCGTTCGCGCATGGGTCGTGTTTTTTGCTGGTGTTATTATTTTTGTTTTGAATACCCTTTACTACACTGATGCTACTTACGTTCGACACGGGGTACGGCCAGTAGTAGCGGAACGGCGAGATTCCTCTCCAAAAATAAGCGATTCGCAACTCACCCGAAACGAAACGGGAATCTCCCGCTCGAGACGCGAGACGGCCGGCGACGATGATGAGTGTGCGCATCGCACACATGTCTTCTCCTGGCTGACGATGCTGCAGTGTGCAATCCTTCTGCTTGCAATGTTGCAATTTCTCTACCTACTGTCTATGTTCTTCATCGAAGCAGCTGCGGGCTGATCGGTTGGCGTTGGTCCATGTGCGCGGGACGAAGTGAGACATTCATATGCAAAACATGCGGCGGCAGCTCGATTTATGCTGGGGAGACGCCACCGCCATCGATAGACCTGTGCGCCGACTATATTTTGCTCGGCGGCGGCGTGAGGGTAATTTTTGGCCGGCGGCGGCGGCGTCATCGGCGTCACGCCGGTGGCAGCTTTCGGCGGCGGCGGCGGCGGCGTGAATCGGCGTGACCAAAATTTGACCATATTTCAACATAGGCAAAGCAAAGAACATGATCATCATTGATGACATTAACTACCATGTTAGAATGAATACCGTAATCCGGGGTAACATTGATCAGAATTTTCGTTCTTTCTTGAATAATTCTCTTGTTAACACAAATGTTACCTACATGTTTAATATTTTTAAAACAAGAACTGGCCCTCTGATTACACTGCTCGACAAAATTTTACAAAATTTGGTGTTATGGGATGAGTAAAAAAATAACAGGGGTTTGGGACCCTAGAAGTGTCATAGTGAAAAAAATGTTTGGAAAATATTGGACCGGGCCTTCACAGTTTAAAACCGAAGTTTGTATGGAGAACTTGGGGTGTTCAATTGATATGAGCATTAGAACGTGCCGTGCATATTTTTAGGCGTTTTCGGTATTTGGGTTAGTTTCGTTATTATCGCGTTATTATTGCTGTTTGAAACCCTGAAGAAACTTTTGCAGGAATCTCTGGCGGTTCAAGAATCTCTTTTAGAGATCCATGAAGAAAATTCTGAACAAATCCATAATTGAAGTTTTCGAGGAAGTTCCGAAGGAAATCCAGGAAGATTCCCCAAATTGATTCAAGCAGGAATCTCAAGGGAATTACAGCAGGAATTTCCAAAAAAGTTCCAAGAGGAACCTCCGACGGAATCTCAGCGGGATTTTCAAAAGAAATTTGAGAGGAATCCCCAACGGATTCTAGGAGGAATAAACGAAAAATAGTGAGAAGGAATTCCAGCAGAGAAATTCCTGAGAGAATACCAAGAGGATTTTCCGAATGAATTCCATGTGGAATCCTCAAAGGAATTCCAGGAGGAAGCCCATAGGGTATTCCAGCAGGAAACTCCTAAGGAATTTTAGGAAGAATCCTCAGAGGAATTCTAAGAGGAATTCCCAGAGGAAATCCGTGAAGGATCCCCGAAAGAATTCTAGGAGGAATCTCCGAAGAAATTTAAAGAGGAATCACCAAAGGAATACTAAGAGGGAATTCCTAAGGAATTTTAGGAATAATCCTTGAAGAAAGAATTGAGGGGAGAAACCCCTGAAGGAATTCTAAGAGGAATCCTCGAAATTACTCTAGGAGGAATCTCCGAAGAAATTCCAAGAGAAACCTCTGATGGAATTCCAGGAGAACTTTTCTGGAGGAATTCTAGGAGGAATTCCAGGAGGAATTCTAGGAAGAATCACCGAAGGAATTCCAGGAGAATTATTGGAGGACTCCCAAAGGAATCCCGGGAGGAATCTCCGAAGGAATTTGAAGAGAAATCACCAACGAAATTCCATGAGAGAATCCCGAAGGAATCCCAGGAGTAATGCCTGACAGAATATCAGGAGGAATCCCCAAATGAATTTTAGGAGGAACCCTCGAAGGAAGTCTAGAAAGAATCCCCGAAGAAATTGCAGGAGAAATCCTTGCAGGACTCCGAGAGGGCACCTCCGAAGAAACTTCGGGCGGAATCTTCTGAGGAATTACAAGCGGATTCTTAAAAGTGCAACTCCGGAGGAATTCTAAGAAGAATCCACATAGGGAGTCCAGGAGGAATCTCCAAAAAAAAATCAAGAAGGAAGAATCGTCGAATACCAGGAAAAATTTCCGAAGGAATTCTAGGAGAGATCACCGAAGAAATTCAAGAAAGAAATCCCGAAGGAATTCCAGGAGGAATCCTGGAAAAATTCGATGAGAAATTTTTGAAGGAATTTCAGGAAGAATCTCCGAAGGAAATCTAAGAGGAATCACCAAAGGAATTCCTGAAGGAAACCCCGGAGGAATTTCGGGAGGAATCCCCGAAGGAATATCAAGAGGAATCCCCGAAAAATCCCAGAAGGATTTGATGAAGGAAGTCCAGGAGGAATCCCCAAAGAAATTCCAGTTTTTTTAAAAGGAAATCGAGAAGAAATCCTCAAAGTATTTCTAGGAGGAATCATCGAAAAATATCCAGGTGGTATCCTCGTAGGAACCCTCATAGGAATTCCATGAGAAACCCCTGATATAATTCTAGGAGGAGTTCCCACAGGAATTCCAAAACAAGAAAACCCGAAAGAATTCCAGGAAGAATCTCCGAAGAAATTTAAAGAAAAATTCTCGTAGAAATTTCAGGAGGAATCCCCGATGGAATATTAGGACGAATCCTCGAAGAAATTTCAGGAGGAATCTTCGAAGAAAATTCCGGAGGAATTCCCGAAAGAGTTCCAGGAGAAATCCTCGAAGGAGCTCTAGGAGGAATCCCCGTAGGGTTTTAAGGAGGAATCTTCGAATGAATTCCAGGAGGAATCCCTGAAGGAATTCCAGAAGAAAACCCTGCAGAAATCCCAGGAGTAGCCTCTGCAGGACATCTGGAAGGAATTTTCGAAGCATTTCCAAGCGGAATACTCGAAGGATTTTCAGGATAAATCCCCATAGGAAGTGCAGGGAAAATATGCGAAGGAATTTCAGGAGGAGTCCCCGAAGGAATCAATGAAGTAATTCCAGAACAACTCCTGAAGGAATTCCATGTAGAATCCCTGAACCAATCCAGAAGGAATCTCCGAAGGAATTCTAAGAGAAACCATCAAAGAAATTCCAGGAGGAAACCCCGAAGAAATTTCAGGAGGAACCCATGAAGGATATCCAGGAGGAATACCCGAAGGAATTCCAGGAGACTTTACAGAATGAATTTTAGCAGGAATCCCCGAAAGAAGTCCAAGAGGAATCCCTAAATGAAATGCAGGAGAAATCCCTGGAGGAATTCCATCAGGAATCCAGGTGGAATCTCCGAAGGAATTCTAAGAGGAATCACCAAAGAAATTTGACGAAATATTAGAAGGAATCCCCGTGAAAATTTCAGGAGGAATCCACGAAGGAAGTCTAGGAGAAAACCCCGAAAGAAAATCTAGGAAGAATCTCCGGAGGAATTCCAGGAAAAAAGCCAGGTGGAATCCTCGAAGGAAGTCCAGGGGAACCACTGAAGGAAGTCTAGGAGGAATCCCCGAAAAAAAAATGCAGGAGAAATCCTTGTAGGGATTCCAGGGGAATCCTTGAACGAATTCCGGTAGGAATATCCAAAGGATTTTTAGGCGGAATCCTCGAAGGATTTTCAGCGGATCTTTTCGGGTAGGGGAAGGGTTTACAGGAGGTATTCTCTTAACAATTCCTTTAATAATTCCAGAAGTAAATCCATGAGGAATTCTTGTGGAAACTCCATGAAAGATCCCTCAAGAATATCCTGGAGATATGCCTAGTTAAAATCATAAGGGAATTATTGAAGAAACTCCTACAAGATTCCCTAAAGCAACTTCTGTAGGAATTCTTGATTGATCTTCTGGAGAAATCTCTGATGTAACTCCTAAAGGCATCCGTGAGTCTTCCTGGAAAAATCTAAATCTCAACCTACAATCTAAAGCAGTGGTTTTCAACCAGCTGGGAATTTCCCCCTTGGGGGGAATTTCGTCATTCTAGGGGGGAATCGTCCACCCAAGAATTTTATCTTGTTTTTAGCTAAACACTAAAGAAACAATTTTCAACACTGAAATTTGTTAGTGTACTCTTTGTCAAGCACTTCACACAACTTTGTGTCATCATATATTCCAATCACCAAATGCTTTTGCAGTTGAGAATGTTCCAGATCATTTCAAGGATTAACTAAGACTTCTTGGAACCAGTCCCAATGTGAGTTCTAGGTTCTCATAAGCGACACACACCCTAACATTTCGAAAATGATGCTTGTGAGTTTTATTGCCATTCGTGGCTCACATTTGTAGGAATTGGGGTTTTCAACGGTGTTGCAGATAATATCGAAGCATCGGAGAAGAGTGGACATCGAAGATAACAGAAATGTGTTTTGTTAACAACTCTGAGGACCAAATTACTAGCTGAAAATGTACATGTGCAAGTTTTGTATTGATTTTAAATCAGAGAACATTTTTTGCTTGTCGATGACTATAAATAAGATTGTTTTTAAATAGTTTTTTCTTCAACTGTTATGCTACAGTTAATTGTTTTGAAGCGGTGAATGAGGTTCGGATAAACCAAAAAGAGGTGCACGGACTGGAAAAGGTTGAAAACCACTGATCTAAAGGAACCCCAGGAGCGATCCCTGGAAGAATTCCTAAAGGAACTTCTCGTGCAATTTCCTAAGGAATCCTGAAGGAATCTTGGAAGGAACTCTTGTATAGGAATCTCTGAATAAACTTCTGGGGTAATCCCTGAATTCCCCTGGAGGTATCCTTGGATCTTCGTTTAAGATTCTCTAAAGGAACTTCTGTAGAAATCCCTGAAGAAATTCAGGAGGGATCTCTGAAGAAACATTTGAAAGAATCCCTGAAACTCCTGGAAGAATCTCTGATGGAATTCCTAGAGGATCTCCGGGTGGCGTTTATGAATCTTCCTAAAAGAATCTTTAAAGGGACTTCCGGAAGGATACATGAACTAACTCCCGTTGAAATAGCTCAGGCAACCTCTGAAGTAATTCCTAATAAACACCTGGAGGCATCCCTGAATCCTCCTGGAGCTATTAGGAAGATCCCTGAGAGATCACCGAAGGAACTTGTAGAGCAATCCTTAAAAGAACTCCTGAAAGAATTTCTGAAAAAAAATCTCGAGACATCCCGAAGTTATTCCAAGAGGAATCCCCGAAGGAATTTCAGGAGGGATTCTTGTACAAATTCCAGGAATTTCTGAAGGATTTCCTGGGGGAATCTCTGAGCAAACTCCTGGACTAGTTCCCTAAGAAACTCCTGTAGGAATCCATGAAGGAACTCTCAGACTAATCTCTGAAGGATCTTCTTCTGGAAGAATTTCTGATGTATCTCAAGGAGGCATCTTTAAAGTCTCTGAATGAATTTCTGAAGTTACTCATGTCGAGATCTTCCTGAGAGATCTTTAAAAAAAATCATCCTGGAGGCATCCCTGAAGAAATTTTTGGAGGAATCCTATGAGCATCTCCTGGAGGCATCACTGAATCCTTCTGGAAGAAAATACTTCTGGAGAAATGTGAATGTGTGTTCTAAGAGTTGAGAAATCAGTTATTGTAATCAAACTCTTATGATAGTGATCGTGAGATTTTTTTTATCTCAACGTTATGTAAACCTATTTTTTTTTCGTGCATTGATCACCGGCGTGAAAAATTAAAATCGGCGGCGTGACAAACAGCGGCGTATGGCGCGCCGCCGATACCTCGGTCGGCGTCGGCGTGAGACAAAAAGTGTCGGCGGCGGCGGCGTGGCGCGGCGGCGCACAGGTCTACCATCGACTGACCAAAAGGAGAAATGCAATGACTGACGGCGACTAGTGTTGGGATTTTGGAAGAAAAAATATGGTGACGGAAATCCGTGTGTAAAAAATAGAAAATAGTTAAGAAGCATTAGCACCCGCGCTGCGTTCTTGTCCCCCAAAATCACTCTGTATTCCTCGTCGAATCGAATCTTTCGTTTCGTCGACTCCTTTACACGTACCCAGCTGCTTCATTGACGACTGTACCCCAGTAGTCCTGTAGAGTGGTCACATAGAGCTTGCCTTCGCCTGGCAATGCTGTCTCGAAATTCTGTCAGCATACGCACAGAATCTCGAGACAGCGACATCCGTTAGCTTCAGTCGCTCTAAGTTGTAACGTGGCGGTTGTCGGTGCCGTACATGGTTGATGAAGGAAAGTTTTGGGCTCAGTTTGACCATCACTAGGTAACGGTCGGAGCCGATGTTAGCACCACGATAGGTCCTGACGTCGAAATACCGGTGAAGTGCCGTCCTCCAAACTACTCTACAAAATACGCATCTCTACGCAAGAGAGTTCGTGGGGTAATACCAGGCTGGATTCATGGGTGAACGCGCTACAATGGACCAGATGTTCGCCATCTGCCATGTGTTGCAGAAATGCCGCGAATACAAGGTGCCCACACATCACTTATTCATCGATTTTAAATCAGCGTATGGTACAATCGATCGAGACCAGCTATGGCAGATTGTGCACGAATACAGATTCCCTGTAACTGGGAGATGATCGTAGTAACCCTTGCTCGCGAGTGGACGTGTTTTTGTGACAGCAGAAATTTTCTCTGCTTATTTGAAAATCCGGGAGAACTGAAAAGCGTTTAAATTGCTCAAATGAAACCTGAAACGATTCCGCTATTGCTCATGTGCTATCATTTATGAGTCATAAATTTCCCGGTTACCCCCTGTGTTTTAAATGATCACGGAGTGAATTTTAAGAAGCTAATGAAGGTGTATCACCTGGTTAAGAAAAAAAAATAAAAGAAGCATTTCTCCAAGTTTTTCACAAAGTGCACCTTTAATCCAAAATAAGGGTGAAAATTTTTCGTGCCTCAATCTGTGCGTTTTAAATTTGAAAGATTGGACTTCGTTTAAAAATGTATGGTGATTATTTTCCCGCAAGAAATAAAAACACTTCTCACTGGTCGCTCTTGAGCTGGCGACCATCCGCCGGAGGTTTAGCCTTCAAGCTACAAAAATCATTTGAGGTGTATGCTATGACCAAAAGAAAAATAGTGCTACATGATGAAAACCAGTCAAAATTCAGAAAACATTGTGAAAAATTTACTATTCTGGGTTGCTTTACACTGTAGAGTTCCGTTTGTGTGTTTAGGCCGGTTGGATACTGGATCCGCTGATGCTGGTGGAATCAGTTCTGCTTTTTCAATTCATCGAGTAGTGTCCGCGTGTGAATGAGGAGTAGGGTAATTATTGAAAAACTGTTTCGCTTGTCTTGTTGTGACTTCAGTAACTAGCTCGTCTCAATTTCGCTCCCTAGCGGACGTAATAAAGTGTATCGTATGGTGTACGAGAAGCAATGGAGCAATGGAGAGATGCATTCCTGAGTTGGTGAGTTCGTTTCATGTCGTTGTTGTTTTGTAGAATATATTGTTCATAGTAGTTATAGAAGGTGGGCAAAATATTATGTATACTTCAACAACCATGTCATGGTTCGCAGTATCGAGTTCATGTTGCTATTGTGGTTCGTTGCAATAATCGCCAGATCAAACCTAGGTTCAGGAAGCCATTAATTTTTGTAAATTATGATGATTTTCTGAAATTATCATTTCAATTTTTCCTGATAGAATGGAATATTTTTTGCAATTTCCAATTTTTGTTTGCTTATTATACGGGTTTATTTTCTGTACATTCGGGGAAGGGATCATTGTAATTTTATTCTCGTTTCAGAGAGCGAGTAATGGCGCTTAAGCCTAGGCTTTGAAGCCAGGACATATGGAGAAATGCCTGTGTCCCATCCCAGGAGAAGAGACCCCAACGGAGTGTGCATTAACCTTCTTAGCAGCACCACTCCCAACGATTTTATATTCAATCACCATTTCCCTAAAACGAAACGGTTGGTACGGTTGTCCCCGTTTCTTCCTTCATGCAATTCAAAAAAGTTTGTCAATCATGTTATTCATAAGTGGATAACCTGATTGCCTTAAGTTTTTGAATTATCTTCCAACCCATTAGTCTGCACAGTGGGCCTGGCCGTTTTAATATTTGTGTCACATCATCTCTGATATGCTGCAAATATTAATGCTGACAAGAAAATATCGGAAGAAATTTTGATATTTCCAGGATGCTTTTCAATACTGGCTGTGCAAGCACTAGAATAGAATAGAATAGAAGACAGATTCCCTGTAACTGGGTCTCCAGTTAGCCTAGTGGTTAAGGCTATGGATCGCCAATCCGGAGACGGCGGGTTCGATTCCCGTTCCGGTCGGGAAAATTTTCTCGACTCCCTGGGCATAGTGTATCATTGTACTTGCCACACAATGTACAAATTCATGCAATGGCAGGCAAAGAAAGCCTTTCGATTAATAGCTATGGAAGTGCTTTAAGAACACTAAGTTGAAGAGAGACAGGCCAAGTTTCACTGCGAACGTTGAGCCACGAAGAAGAATACAAATTCCCGGATAAACCTATTCGATTGATCAATGCAAGGCGATGAAGGATCGAGTAATGTGTCTAGTTTGAGTATCAGGGACACTCTCGAGTCCCTTCGAACCATCTTGGAATTTCTTCACGGATTCCTCTTGAAATTCCTTCAGGGATTACCGCCGGAGTTCCTTCAGTAACTTCTGCACGAGTCTCTTTAAGAATTCCTTCGGGAATTCTTCCAGAAATTCCTTCTAGAATTCCTCCTGAAATCTCTCCAAAGATTCCTATTGGAATTAATCAAAAAGCTTCATGGAGATTTATCATAAATTTTTCCAGGACTTCTGTTAGGTATTTCTCTAGAAATTTGTTTAGGTGTTCATGCGGTAGTTCCGCCATGGGTTAACCCAGATGTTCCTTCGGGATTCATTCAGTATAGTAGTTCTAGCAGGGATTGCTCCAGAGGTTTTAGGAATCCCAGTAGTTCCAGGAGGATTTGGAAATGCCTACCGGATGGATCTATAAATTCCCTCAAGTACTCCATAGGTCCTTTAGAGATTAGGATTCCTTCTGAATTTCTTTCAGGATATCTTACAGGAGTTCCCTCAGGGATTAGTCCAGGAGCTCTTGCAGGGATTCCTCCAGAAGTTTCTTCGAGGATACCTCTAGGAGTTTTTCAGTGATTTTTTTAGGAAGACTCAGGGATACCTCCAGGCATAATTTCAAGGATTTCTTCAGAAGTTCCTCCAGGCATTCCTACATAATATTCTTTCAGAATTTCTTTTAGACTATAATCAGACATTATAATTTCCTTGAAAGATCCCTCATGGAGTACTTACAAGAACTCTTCCAGGATTTTCTTCAGGGAATCTTCCTAGTGAAATTCCTTCAAGAATTCTTTCGGGAATTCCTCCTGGAATTCCTTCGAATATTCCTCTTAGAAATCTTTCGAGGATTCCTACTGGATTTTTTTTTTTCAGGGATTCCTATAGAAAAATTTCTTGGAAATCCTTCGAAGACTTCGTTTTGGAATTCCTCATGAAAATCCTTCAGGGATTCTTTTTTATATTGCTTCAGAGATTCCACCTTGAACTCCTTCGAGGGCTTCCTCTTCAGGATATCCTTCAGGAATTTGTCTTGGAATTCTTTCGGGGCTTTCTCCTGGAATTCCGTGGCGATACCTCCTGGAAACGCTTTGTTGATTCATGCTGGAATTCTTTCGTGGATTCTTCCTGAAAATTCTTTAAAGATTTCTCCAGGAATTTCCTTGAAGATTTCTTCTGAAAATCCTTCGGAGATTCCTCTTTAAATTTTTCAGGAGATCCCTGCTGTAATTCCTTTGATGATTCCTGATATAATTCCATCGGATGTTCCGTCAGGAATTCCAGTTGAAACTCCTTTGAAGATTCCTGCAGGAGTTCTTTCTGGGATTTCTTCAGGGATTCCTCCTGGAAATCCTTCGAATATTCTCCAGGATTCAAGATTTCTCCAGAAAAAACCTTCGGAAATTTATGTTTGAATTCTTTCAGAGCTTTATGCTGGAATTCTGTGGAAATATATCCTGGGAACGCTTTGAAGATTCCTGCTGGAATTCTTTCTGGGATTCCTGCTGGAATTCCTTTGGGGATTCCTCCTGAAAATCCCGTGGAGATTCCTCGTTGGATCCCTTGGGGATTTCTGCTATAATTATTTCTATGATTACTTCATGAGTTCCTCCAGGAATCCTTCAAAATCCTTTGGAGATACCTGCTGGATTTTGATCGGGAATTCTACAAGAGCTCTTTCGGTGATTCCTTCGGGGATCCATCCCCCCTAGAATATTTTCAAGTATTCCTACAGAAAATCCTCCGGGGATTGCTCCTCTAATTCCTGCTGAAATTCCTTTAGAGATCCGTGCTGCTACTGAAATTGCTTTGAAGATGCTGCTGCTGGAATTGTTTCGGCGATTCCTTCTAGGATTCTTTCTGGATTTTTTTGGGGATTTCTCCTGGAATTCCTTCGAGTATTCTTTGTAGAAACTCCTCCGGGATTCCTCCTGGAATCCTTGAAGGGATTACTCCAGAAAAGCTTATGGAATCGCTATTGCAATTCCTTCGGAGACTTCTCCGGGAATTCCTTTGGAGATATCTCCTGGAAACGCTTTGGAGATTCCTCTTCAAATTCTTTTGGATATTCTTGCTCCTTCGGGGACTTCTCTTCGAATTTCTTTGGACATTCCTGCGCGAATTCCGTTTGATATTCCTGCTGGATTTTTTTTTGAAGATTCCTGCTGGAGTTCTGTCAGGGATTTTTTCTGGAAATCCTTCAGGATTTTCTTCAGGCAATCCTTCTGGAATTTATGCTGTAATTCCTTTCGGAATTCTGCTGGAATTCTTTCGGGGATTCTTCAAGGATTTCCCCTAGAATTTCTTTGGAGACTTTTTCTGAAAACCCTTCGGAGATTCCTCTTTGAATTATTTAGGAGATCCGTGCTGTAATTCCTTTGAGGGTTCATGCTGAAATTTGTTCAATGATGCCTGCTATATTTCTTTCAGATATTCCTTCAGGGATTCCTCCAGGAAATCCTTCGAGGATTACTCATTTAGTTCCTATGCCCAAATAAACTGCAGGAAATCTTTTGGATATTCCAGTTGGGATTCCATTGAAAATTCCTGCAGGAGTTCTTTCGGTGATTCCTTCAGGGATTCCTCTTGGGAATCCTTGGAATATTCTCCAGGACTCGAGATTTCTTTAAAAAAAAAATCCTTTGAGAATTTATCTTTGAATTTCTGCGAAGCTTTATTCCGAAATTCTGTGGAAATATATGCTGGAAACGCTTTGAAGACTCCTGCTGGAATTCTTTAGGGTATTCCTGCTAGAATTCCTTCGGGGTTTCTCCTGAAAATCCTTTGAAGATTCCTCTTTGGGTTGCTTTGAGGATTACTGCTGTGTGGCGCGAGTCGATCTGCCGTGCGCCACTCTATGTTGTGTGTTCTTTATATCGACTCAGCCCATACTCAACCCTGTTCCACAGCAGCCGGCAGGTAAGACGCGTCCGTTGGTATACTACGGCCAGCACAATAGGTGATTTCCTAATGGCAGGATTGATCTTCACACCTGCAATAATTCTTTCTGGGATTTCTTCATGGGTTCCTCCAGGAAATCCTTCGGGGATTCCTCTACGAAATCCTTTGAGGGTACTTGCTGGATTTTTCTGGGGAATTCTGTAAGAGCTCTTTCGGTGATTCTTTCGGGGATTCCTTCTAGAATACCTTCAAGTATTCCTCCTGAAAATCCTCCGGGGATTCATCCATTAATTCCTGCTGGAATTCCTTTACAGATCCGTGCAGCAATTCTTCCAGGATTCTTGGTGAAATTCTTTCGAGAATCCCTTCTGAATTTTTTCAATGATTCTATCTGGCATTACCTCGGGCATTCCTGCCAGAAATCCTACGGAGATTTGCTCTTTAAACTGCTTTGGGGATTTCTGCTGGGGATTCCTTCGAGCGTTCTGGAAATGTTTCGGGGATTCCTCCTGGAATTTTTTCGAGTGTTCTTTGTGGGATACTTTAGGGATTACTCCGGAAAAGCTTCTGGAATTGCTTTTGCAATTCCTTTGGAGATTTCTCCGGGAATTCCTTCGGAGTTATCTCCGGGAAACGCTTTGGAAAATCCTCTTTATTTATTTATTTGTCACCGTCTTCAGAAACACTGTACAGACTGATTATTGCTTATACTAAATTAATTCTAATAAAATTTCTAAACCGATCCCTACTTACATTAAAATCAAAAACATCGACTTCGTCGAGTGCATTGAAGCACCGTTCAAGCGGATGGTTTTGTCCAAACACGGTGCGATGTCGAGCAGCCCTGAAGAGAGATCGCCGACGCGTTCGTCGTGCCGGTACGAAAAATTGAGCTTGCTGAAGCAGCTCAGGACAGTCAATTCGGTTGCTCAAAAGATCGAACACAAACATCAGTTAAAGATACACTCGACGCTTGCGCAGTGACTCCAACCTTACCAGTTGGCATCGTTCGTTGTACGGAGGCAGCTGTAGCGGGTTAGACCATGGTAGTCGACGTAAGGCATAACGAACGAAGCACCGTTGAACCCGTTCGATACGTCCAATTTGAGTTTCGTGAAATGGAGCCCAGACCTGAACTGCATACTCGAGTATGCTTCGGATAAGCGAGCAATAAACAGTTTTAAGAGCATACACGTCATGGAATTCTGAAGCATTTCGACGAATGAACCCGAGTACCGCAAAAGCCTTAGCGTTTGTTGATGTCACGTGCTCATTAAAACTTAATTAGCAGTCCATTATTACTCCTAGGTCCTTGATAGAAGTCACACGGTCTAACGCAATACGGTTTGCTCTGTACGCAAAGTTCAACTGTGAATACGATTTGCTGAAGCTGATGACTTTACATTTTTGATTGCATTTAGTTCCATTCCGTTTGATACGCACCAAGAAGCTACAACGTCGATGTCCTGTTGCAAAGCGGCACAGTCTGCTAGTGAACTTATGATCCGGTAGATCTTTAGGTCGTCAGCGTACATGAGGTGATGAGAACTGATTCGGTGGCTCAGATCATTGACGAATAATATAAATATCAACGGTCCGAGATGGCTGCCTTGCGGAACGCCTGAAGGTGTCGAAAAACGAGTTGACTCTACGGATTTCAATTTAACATATGTAGATCAACCATGCAGGTATGAGCGTAGCCAAGAGATAAGCCAATCAGGAAAACCTAGAACGTTGAGTTTTCTCAGTGCTAGATCATGAGGGACTTTATCAAATGCTTTGGGAAATCCACGTACACACTGTCCACTTGGCAGCGCTTTTCTAAACTGGAATTCAGCAAGCTAGTGTACGCCATTAGGTTAGTTGTGGTGGACCGGTTTTTCATGAAGCCATGCTGGTATTGCGAAATTATGGGCTTGGCAGCGAGGTACATTCTTTCGTGAACCAATAGCTCGAGTGTCTTCGCTAGGCAGGATAGAATCGAAATGGGCCGATAGTTTTCAACGCTATGAACATTACCTGCTTTATATATAGGCGTAACTGCAGCTAGCTTCCACATATCCGGAAACTCTGCTTCTGACAGTGAGAGGTTGAACAGGCGGCAAACAGGTAAAGCGAGTACATTAGCACAGCGTTTGATAAATAAGGGAGGAAGTTTATCCGATCCAGCACCCTTAGAGGGATCTACGTCATTTAACGCCCTGGTAACTTCAGCTATGGTAAACGTTGGACGTGGAAAATGAATATTGTAAGACGGTAAAGAATTCAACAATTCCGTTGAGTCCACGGGAGAGTCAGGATTGTACACCGACTTGAAGAAGTGAGCAAAAAGTTCGGCAGAATCTTCGCTACAGTGAGCTGTTTTGTCACCGAGAGACACATCGGACGGTATTGCCTGCGCGTCTTTTCTGGTTTTGAAGAATCTCCAAAATGAGGAGGGATCGTTCTTAACCTCGTCTTCGATTCGGAGGATGTACTCACGGAATGATGAACAAACACATTCTTCGTATTCAGCTTCAAGTCTGCGAAGAATGGCTCTGTTGTCATCAGTTCGGCGACGCAGGTAACGACGACGGGCTTTTCGAAAAGTGTTTCGACGATGACGCAGCTCAGCATTCCACCACGGTTTGTTGTTCAAATGACGAGGGTTAATTCTGCGGAGAGGAGTATGTCTACTTATGCTTCCGAAGATCGCACTGTAGAAGGTTGCAACTGCTTCATTAACACCGACGCCGTGTAGTAGCTCATCCCAGTCCAGAAAACGTAACTCATCGGCAACGGCGGCAAAACTACATCGGTTGAAGTCAAAATCGAAATCTTCGGAAACACTTAGAGGATTCGCAGATTCACTTACGTTGGTTAAACGAAGAATTCCTTTTAATTTCTTTGGTGATTCCTGCTATAATTCTTTCAGGGGGTTCCTTAAAGAGATTCTCACCGGAACTCCTTTCGATATTTATGTTGGAATTCCTTTGATAATTCCTGCTGGAATTTTTTCGGCGATTCCTTTGGGGGCTTGCTCCTGGAATTCCTTCGAGTATTCCTTCTGGAATTCCTTCAGGG
Organism: Aedes albopictus; assembly: GCF_035046485.1. Classification (NCBI taxonomy): domain Eukaryota; kingdom Metazoa; phylum Arthropoda; class Insecta; order Diptera; family Culicidae; genus Aedes; species Aedes albopictus. The sequence continues at coordinate 271,778,556 of NC_085136.1, forward strand.
ATTTCTCCAGGAAAACCTTCCGGAACTTCTCTTGGAATTCCTTCGGAGATTTCTCCTGGAATTGCTTTGGAGATTCTTCCTGAAAACCTTTTGGGAATTCCTCTTCGAATTCCTTTGGGGATTCCTGTTGTGATTCCTTTGGGGATTCCTGGTGGAATAGTATCGGGGCTTCCTGCTGGAATTCTTACTGGGATTTCTTCGGAGATTCTTCTTGGAGGTTTTTCCTGGAAATTTGGGGACTCCTTCTAAAAATGCTTCGGGGATTCCTGCCAGAATTCTTTGGGGGATTCCTTCTGGAAATCCTACGGAGATTCCTCTTCGAATTCCTTTGTGAATTCCAGGAATTGTTTCGAGGATTCCTACTAGTATTCTTTATGGAATTTCATCAGGGATTCTTTCTGGAATCTTCAAGTATTTCTCCTGGAAATCCTTCGGGGATTCCTCTTCAAAACTCTTCGGGGATTCCTCCTGGATATTCTTCGATGATTCCTCCTAAAATTCCTTTGAGGATTTCTCCTGTTATTCCTTTGTGAATTTCTCTTGGAAGTCCTTTGGGGATCCTTCCTTAAATTCCTTTGGGAGCTCCTGCTGAAATTTCATTGCAACTGTTTTGGGTTTAATGGAATTATTTATGAAATTTCTCCTGCAAATCTTTCAGAGTTTCTTCCTTGTTTTGTCGGAGATTCCTCCTACAATTCCATCTGAAATTCTTCCAAAATTTAAGAGCGTACTGACAATTTCTTTGCTTATGACTTCTTGGTAAAATTTTGGTCACGCCGATTTGAGCCGCCGCCGCCGCCGCCGAATACCGGCGTGATGCCGATTATTCAAAGACGCATTGTGGCAGGAAATCGAGCATACTTTTACTCCGCAAAATTCTACGATCGAACAAAGTTCGCCGTCACGCAAAACGCTGATTAGACCGGTAGTCCTCTATGGGCACGAAACATTGACTCTACGTGCAGAGGACCAACGCGCCCTTGGAGTTTTATTTATTTATTTATTGACTTCATCTTCAGCATACGCTGTACAGACTGCATATACTAAAACAAAACATTAATGTAAGTTCCTAATACTGGCTTTAAATCTATCTCGGCCGACATTAAAATCGAAATCACTAACATTTAACAAATTAAAACATACTTCTAGAGGGTGATTCTGCCCCAACACGGTACGGTGCCTACTGACTAAGAACAAGGAACGAGAACGGGTACGGCGCACAGGAACGAAGAATCTAGCCTGTTGTAAAATATCAGGACAGTCAATTCGATTATTTAAAATGTCGTAAGCGAACATGCTCCGCAGGAATACTCGGCGTGCTTGTAAAGTCTCAAGTTTGATAAGTTCACAACGGTGCTCATAGGGGGGAAGTCTCAGTGTGTACATTCCATGGGAGCCTTCGTAAAGCAAACCGCACAAAGCAACGCCGCACTCTCTCAATACGTGCTATATGTGAGTTATGGTATGGTGCCCATATTTGAACCGCATATTCAAGAATACTACGAACAAGAGAGCAATAGACAGTCTTCAGCGAATACACATCACGGAACTCCAACGCGTTCCGACGAACGAAACCCAACACTGCGAAGGCCTTGGCAGTAGTCATCGTGATGTGCTTGTTGAAATCCAGTTTACTATCCATCGTCACTCCCAGATCATTAATGGACGTCACACGTTCGATGCCGACACCGTTCGAACGGAAGGTGTTGCGTACCATCTACGGAAAAGTGCAAATGGAAGACGGGACTTGAAGAAGGCAAATGGATTACGAGTTGCATCAGCTGCTGAGAGAACCAACCATCGTCCACACCGCGAAAATCGGGAGACTACGGTGGGCGGGTCACGTCATCAGGATGTCGGGAGCCATCCGAGTGGTACAAGAAGACGTGGTGCGCAGCGAGCTAGATGGGTCGATCAAGCGGAGGACGACTTGCGTACCCTTTGCAGGGTGCGGAATTGGAGACGCACAGTCATGGACCGATTAGGATGGAGACGACTTCTACGTACAGCAGAGGACACTCAGGCATCAGTCTGACCGGTTAGGTATTGCTAACAGAAGCACAACAACTCCAATGATAATGAAAATAAATTCATGCGCAAAATTTTCAATATAAATCTTGCTACTGAAACACCGTCCCTCGGAGAAAGAGATGTTGCAGTCAAGCATGCAATAAGCTCCCATCTGCATCTCTCCGTCCGTAGGTACAACTCCGACGGTCTCCAAAACTGCAACAGCTGAAGTGCCCAAAACCTCGATCGAGCGCAGCAGTGCAACCAACTCCAACCGATCCATGCGTCGATCCCTTTCGTCGTCGTTCGGTCGGTTCCACAACACGACGACGGCGACGACGACGACCGAGAAGCCTTTCCACTCGAGCGCAACCGGCGATCGCTCTCAGTTTCATTTTGTTCAGCGATCGCGCCGGTCGTACTTTTTGCATGGCATGCGCTACCCGCCACGCTTGTGTACAGAGAGAAGGTACGAACGAACCAAAACAAACCTTGCGCGCGGCGATCTCGTGAATTTCCGCCGGGCAAAGGTTCACGTTCGCGATCGCGACACTTTCATTCTATGGTCGTTTCGTCGTGGTTTGACGTTTGAGTGCTAGGTTGGGAGTTCGCGTGTGCGCGCGCGCGATCGCGCTCCAGTGAGCAAAATCCTCGCGTGTGATAAATCTTGCAAGCAGTGCACATTTTGCGCGCTTCGATGCACTTTTCTATGGACGTTGCCGCCGGAGCACTAGAGTGGTCTAAGATTATGTGGGGAAGCTGAAATTCTAGAATTGTGATTCTTACCATGGAAAAAGTAAAATTTTAATGGTCAAGACTATCATCTTACATTTAGAACTTGTTAAGTCGTTCATGGTTTAAAATGGTTCATCCCACAAGCTCTTCGAAATTCTGATATGGATCACTCTACTGAACATCGGCAGTGCACTGCCTGGTTGCAATTCGGTAGAAAGGACCGGATGGAAACGGGAACGGCCCGCAAAACCGCGATCGTCGTTGCTAAATACCTTGTTTTCTTTACGGTTTCTAGTGGCGGCGGTTCGATGTTGAGTTGTTGCGAATTTCGCTTTTTCTCCGGCTGTTTTCGGGGTTTTGTTTTGGGAAACCTTTTCTAAACGCGGTCCATCGGACGCGACGTCGGTGATCGCCGCGGGAAGGAAGACTAGCGGTCGCGTGGTGTAGATCGCGCTTTTCTCACTCTCTCTGGCGCGCGTTGTGTTTTGGTTTCGTTTGCCGGCACTTGATGCGTGTGCGAAATCGGAAGAAGCGTGGGAAGAGAGTTGTTGGGTGCTGGCTGACTGGAGGACCTTGATATCTGTCTCGTCCATTGAAGAATGTGAAGATGGTGTAGACTTGGTGACGAGATTGGATACCGAGTTAGATGTTTCGTTAAAAAGAAGAAGTCTAGAATGAGAAGTTATATTTTTTGCAAGTTGAATTGATTCAGTGTCGGTGTTTAAGACCTCATGGAAAAGACGGTCGAATAAATGATACAACTCGGTGCAGTGTTAGTGTTAAAGAAAATTTGATAAAAAAAATCGGTTGACAAACCCTGAAACAATTGTTCTGAAACGTGAGTAAACTGTTTAAGTTTTATGGTATGATGTTTCAAAAGTGGCAGCTTCAGTACATCAGGTGCAGGTGATATAAGAGTTACAGCGGCAACAAAACGTAAGTAAACAACAGCTGTTCAGAGCAACATTAGGTAGTTAGATGTTAAAACAATGACCGATGTTGACAGTTTATCTAGCATATAGAAGCGACTTCCTATTGTTTTCAACTGCTGTCGCCAACACCAAACAGCACGTCAGAAACTCTTTAAATCCACGTGTACAGATTATTTAACTCATTGTACAAACCGAGAATAGCAGTTTAGTTACACATACAGTCATACCTCGATATAACGTAACTGTTTTTGGTTACAACTTTTTACGATTGAAATAATAATTGTGATTTATAGAATACTATATATGATAGTACGCCCATCCTGGAACCAAGCATGCGCCCCTATCGCACTATTTACACTAAGCAATCTTCGAATGATTTCAGGGAGGAATCTCAGAAGGAATTCCAGGAGGAACCTTAAAAGAAACTCCTGGAGAAATCCATGAAGAAAATTCTGGACTAACCTCTGCAGGAACTGCTGTATGAATTCCTGAAGAAACTTCTGCAGAAATCACTAGTAGTGCAAGAATCTGTCTTAGAGAGATCCCTACAGAAACTTCTAAAGGAAGTCATGATTGAAATTTTCGAGGAATTTCAGAAGGAAATACAAGAGGATTCCTTAAATGAATTCAAGAAAAAAAAAAACTTAGGGATTTACAGCTTGATTCCAGGAAATAATGTCTAGGAGAAATCCCGAAAGAATTTCCAGCAGGAATCCTCAAAAGAGGTATAAAGGTATTTCTGAAGGAATTCCAGGAGAAATCCATGAGAGAATTCTAGGAGGAATTCCCGAAGGAATTTTAAGAGAAATCCCTGCAGGAATTCCAAAGGAATCACCGAAGGAATCACCGAAGAAATTACAGAGGACATTTCTGCAGAAATCCTAGGAGGAGCACCGAAAAAAATCCGGGAGAAATCTTCGAAGGAATTCCAAGCGGAATCCTCAATCTTCATGCAACACAATGGCAGGCAAAGAACGCCTTTCAATTGATCAGTGTGGAAGTGTTCAAAGAACACTAATTTGAAGAGACGCAGGCCAAGTTCCAGAGGGAACGTAGAGCCATACAGAAGAAGAAGAATAAGAAGAAGAAGAAGAAGTGATATATGCATCCTAGAAAAAATCTCTGAAGGAACTCCTTGGTCCTTCAGGGGCACGGCATTGTAAAAAGTTTGGAAATATAAAAAACCTCGCTTGTCGTATACAGCGCGATGTAGTATGAGCATAAAACAGGCGCGCGTCCTGAAAGGTTAAAGAATCCCTGTATAAATAACTGGAAGTACCGTATGCGTGATAATATCACCCATATCACCTGCACACACAATGTCTTGGTTTTTATTGCATGCACGCAAGCTCTAACTAATATCACAGTAGGTTGCGGGTAAAAAAAATCCGATTTCTTAAGTTTAGAATTTACACCATGAAGGAGTGGCAGCGGTAGTCGGGACTTGTCCACGCGCAAATGTAAAAAAAAGACATTTCAGGAGTGTTCAGGAGAACCGTTAATCGGTCTTAGACCGAAAAAAAGCAAGGGAAACCATTCCCGAAGGTGTCCACTGGTCGTCCAAGGTTAACATGGATTAAGAAGGCTATCGCTGCCACCAAAAACAAGATTTGGGTGAATTATATGCGCACAATGAGAAAAATGGCAAAGAAACGCGAAATCAGCGACTTAACGGCATGGCATATCGAAAAGGAAAATTACGGTGGCCTTTATGATCCTTCGACCATAGAAAAAAAACTTACATTATTACCAATGGCATCCAGGAGCTACGAGTAGCGCCATATAAGAAAGTCTTGAATTTGCTCGGACGCAACATCCGTTTTTTTTCGATTTCCGAAAAACTATCGATCCGTACCAAATTCCAGAATCAATAGTTATATTAACTTTTGTTTGTGTGTCAATGTGTCAACCATTAGGCAATGTCAAAATAAAAAAATAAACTCAAAAATTGTTAATCTTGACTTTGACACTATCACGGACACTTTTCGACATTTGCGCGTGGACAAATCACGAGCTAGGTTGTCACTTAGTCATTATGCAAGTGTCAAACTATGAAAATCAACACTTTTTATTCACAGCCTACTATGATATGAGTTATAGCTTAAATGCCTGCAAATAAAACCAATACATTGTATTCACAAGTAAAACTGGAACGCTATTTAACGATGGTGCAAACATTATCACGCATACGGCATTTCATCCATCAGGAACTCCTGTGTAAATTTCCGAACTAATTGTGGTGCATCCACAAGAAGAATACCTGGAGGCATCAACGGATGGGAAATTTTTAATTTTCCACTGATATAAATGAAATGATGTACACCCCTGCGCCACTACCTACTGAAGAATTGTCTTACTTACAATCACACCAACAGATAACGTTTGATGTTGACCAGCTCCAGATGCAAAAAAGAAGAATCTTGCTTTATGTGATATTAGTTTACATACCCAAGTAACAATTTGAGTTTTATTAAATTCTACAAGGATTTAACCAGTTCATTTATTTGGGGCTCAATTGCGTTTAACGCTTTACGGAGCCAAAACTCATTTTTTGTATTTTATGTACAAACATAATTCTTATACAACAAGTTAGTACGGGACGGAGCCAGGATACTCGTGGCAGCTCGAGATTAGTGGGTCACATATGCTTTTAGGATGGGCGTGGTAAGGACTGGGGGTAAGGGTTCGCTGAAGCTCATCCGGAAGGTATAACGTAATGGCGTGTTCGTTGTCTTCATAGTGATTCAGCACCAGATTGTAGCGGGCTTTTCATCTGCCGGATGGCCAGGAACAACACAAAGACGAAAACAGAGAAAAAAAACTGGGGGAGAAAACACAAGAGAATTAAACCTTTATACAAGACAAACGAAGAAAGTCGTAAATGCATAGCATATAAGTGACATCGCGAGTGCCCAACACATCTCTCACAAGAACAAAGGGTTGTCTACCTCGGGCCTCAAGGGTATCCAAAAGTAGTGCTCTGGAGGCGTCATTATCCGGGCATTGCCAAACTACGTGGTCGATGTCATCATAACCGGAACCGCACTTAGTACAAACATTGCTCAACGCGAGGTTAATCCTGTGTAAATGCGCATCTAGCGAGTAATGGTTGGACATAAGCCTTGACATTACGCGAATGAAATTTCGACTTACATCCAAACCATGCCACCACGCTCGCAAGGAAACATTAGGAATAATAGAATGTAACCACCGTCCCAGCTGGCCATCTCGCCAATCATTTTGCCAACTTTGAAGAGAACTCTGACGAACAAAATGGAAAAATTCATCATGTGAAATTCTTCTATCATAGATCTCACCTTCCTGTGCGCCCACCTTTGCGAGAGAGTCCGCCTTCTCATTGCCATAAATTGAGCAATGTGAGGGGACCCATACAAAGGTAATCTTGTAGGATCTTTCGACCAGTGCACCCATCTGCTCCCTTATTTTTGTAAGAAAGTAAGATGGATGTTTAACAGGTTTCATCGACCGGAGTGCCTCAATCGAACTAAGGCTATCCGAGAAGATGAAGAAATGGTCTACGGGCATGTTGGAAATCATCCCCAAAGCGAAGTTGATTGCTGCCAGCTCAGCAACATAAACCGAACAAGGTTCCTGAAGTTTGCGGAAGGCGGTGAAATTTTCATTGAAAACACCGAAACCAGTGGATCCATTAATGCGAGACCCATCAGTGAAGAATCTCTTACAGGAATTGACATTTTGGTACTTTTCGTTAAAAATACGAGGAATAGATATACATCGAAGTTGATCTGGTATTCCCTGAACAGCTTGTTTCATGGACAGATCGTATTTAACAGAGGAACTGTCATTGGTGAAGTGTACACGAGGAGGATTATAACCTGGGAGGCTTATATCAGATGACATGTAGAAAAGATAGATTCTCATGAATTTTGACTGAGTGTTAGACTGAGCATTTCTTCGAAGTTTTCAATTACAAGTGTGTTGCTCACTCCACACTTGATAAGAAACCTTAGCGAGAGCTCCCAGAAGCGGTTCTGGAGAGGTTTCACCCCTGCCAGGACCTCTAGGCTCGCATTATGCGTTGAGTGCATGCAGCCGAGGGCAATGCGCAGACAACGATATTGAATTCGTTCCAATTTTATTAGGTGGCAGTTTGCTGCTGAGTGGAAACAGAAAGAGCCATACTCGAGAACCGAGAGAATAGTCGTTTTGTAAAGTTTTATGAGGTCTTCCGGGTGAGCACCCCACCATGTTCCGGTAATTGTGCGTAGAAAATTGATCCTTTGCTGACATTTTTGCACCAAATACTTAGTTTGGGTACTCCAAGTGCCTTTTGAATCAAACCAGACCCCAAGGTATTTCGAAGTCAAAGATTGGTTGATTTCTATTCCCAAAAGATTGAGTTTCAGTTGGGCTGGGTTCCGCTTTCTGGAAAACACAACCAGTTGAGTTTTTTGCGGAGCAAACTCGATCCCCAAATCTCTTGCCCAAATAGACAGATTGTTTAAGGAACTTTGCAATGGTCTTTGCAATATTTCTGCATGTGGGCCTTTTAGAGAAACCACAGCATCATCTGCAAGTTGTCTTAGCGTGCATTGTCCTTCCAGACAGCTATCAATGTCTTTCACGTAGAAATTATAAAGCAAGGGACTTAAACATGAGCCTTGGGGTAGGCCCATGTAGCTAATTCTGGAAGTTGTCAGTTGTCCGAGATTGAAGCTCATATGTTTTTCTGACAACAAATTATACAAGAAATTGTTTAAAAGTCCGGGTAGTCCACTATTGTGCAGTTTTTCTGACAATATTTCTATGGAAACTGAATCAAAAGCGCCCTTAATATCCAAGAAAACTGAAGCCAATTGCTCCTTTTCCGCAAAGGCCAGTTGAATATCTGTTGATTTCTATTCTAGCCAAAACGTCTTGTAGATTAAAATATGTCTGGTTGGCCCATCCTGGAGAGTGTCTTGAAGTGTTTATTTTCACGAGCATTAAAAGCAAAATCGTCTCACAATGATTACATTGAAAACCATTTGAAAACCATATGCAAGCTGCGAATAAAACAATACAGCATTTACGCCTGCCGTATTTGTGCTACTCAATCTAGATAAATTCTGTATCAACTAGAAAATACTTTATTTATTACCTTATTGAATTTATACAGATAATTTGGGTTTGAATAAATATGTCAACAAAAACAAACACAATAAAAATCAAGAAATTCATGTGTCGTGCTTCTATATTTGAAAGGGGTATATTTATTACATCGTACCAAATTTTTAAGTGCCGTTTGAGATTTACAGTGAAATGTTAGGGAAAACATAGGAAATTTTATGTGCCCTGGCTGAAATAATTGTTTTTCAGTTTTATATTTATTCTCAAATAAAGGTAAGAGTTTGCTAAACATGATTTTCATATGTTGGTTGCTTAATTTGTTTATTAAAAGATAGTGCATGCATTTTGTTCTCTGTTGAAAATTGTTTTATTATTAAATGAATGTGAAAAAGAACTCTGAAAAATTGACAATTTAGTCGAATGTGATAAAATCAATATGGCGAAGTCACAAACGATAATTTTTATTTTGCATAACCGTTTTGCTTTCATAAAATCATAATGAAGAGCGATTTGTAATAATTTTGCATTTACGCATGCTTTTATAAATGCCAATCGAAAACTGAACTGCATTTTTTCAACATATATGGTGGCTAAACAGCAACCAAAACAAACTTTGACAGCTGACGGCAGTTTCAGCAGTTCATCCAGGATTCACGTTCGGCCAATGACCATTTTGTATGGACAAATAATTTTTTTTTGTATGGACTAATGACCACGCGGGGGGGGGGGGGGGGGGGGGGTGTGAGAGGGTTCGAAAAGTCCCAAAAAATGACCACGTGGTTTATGGACAGCCCCTAAAGGATTAACACATCACGGTACATAGAACCTTACAAATGCACAAATTAGAATCATCACAAATGGACACAGCACAACACAGAACACAAATATGCCCTGTTATCCAGATGGATAACACCTTCACAGGATGACGAGGTTTCAATTATTGGTTTGGGTTCATCATTCAATCCTGGAATTGTATTTTATTTGGCAGTTCGCCTTTTAGTTTACAGTCTTTGCTGCTGCTATCATAGCTTGTTTTTGTCTAGGGAACTCGGGCACCCCGATTCGGGTTTCATCACTAAAGCTTTATAACTTGAAGTCCGTGCCAGGGAAAGATTGACATCTCCAGTACTTAACTGCTGCCCGAAATGGCCTAAAAATTGGCAATCAATATTGGATTGCATTTCATGGGCCTCTATTCTGCCAGAACCCTATAAATGTGTATTAAAACTCGGGGAATATTAACAAGTTAAAATAAAACATGTAACATAAAGAACGCACGAATGTATAATTTATAACACAAACACATTTAATAATTATTGTGTCTTATTAAGAGATGAAGCAGCCTAGGGCTGAAACAACATTATCTTCACTACTCCGGAATGAAACATGGTAGGGTTTACGGGCTCCACTATCAATTATGTCACATGTCACATGAAAATCATTCCCGTTGATGGCTGCTGGACCTCTCAATGTATTTTACCGTTTTTCTCAAGTGAAGAATTAGTCCAACGTTAAAATTCATTATAATATATCAGAATAGCCAGCTTACTTATTGTCCGTTAGGGAGCATCCATAAATGACATAGCTTTTTGGGGGGAGGGAGGTATTTGTGATTTTGTGACGAAGTGTGACGCTAGGGGGTAGGGGTTTATGATATGCTACGTAGCTTTCTACTAAGCCTATTGAAAAAAAAATTATTTCGTAATAATTCATTTTTTTTACTTGCATTTTTCAGTAAATCAAAATAGTTATTTATGTAGCGAGTTGCAAAAAGTTGATTTTCGATTTTTGGATAACTACGAAGAGTTCTGAAAAAATAGAGTTTTGCATCAAGTTCCATACAAAATATTATGCAATAATTTTTTTTCATTATACAACTCATTTGAGTCACATTATGAACATTATTCAACTATTATTCATTATGCAACTCATTTTAGTTACATGATGAAGCATTGCGGAAAAGTTGGCCATTATAATACTGAAATGAGTTATATAAAATTGAAATTATGTAACTGAACTGCATAAACAATATTGCATCTTCCATTCACATTAATGCAAATAACAAACAATGGCAATGAATGCCGGCTTCTTTCATATGACATGCAGCTATCGGACGCATCAACTGGATCTGAAAAATGGTTTTAAGCCTACGGTAGTAAGAATTAAAATGGGATTCCTATAGGGTAAGAAATCAAACTTTGAACTAGTCAAATTGTAATCTTAATTTGAACCATTTCGATATTCATTAAAACGACATACTTTTTAGGCAAAAATTGTTCCGAAAAATATGTTAAACAGCTTTCCGTAATATAACCTGATAACATGGACTTTAAAAGCACTGAAAAAGCGTTTTTGTCATGGAAAACAGGCAATTGAAAAATCACTGTGATTTCATCCGTTTCCCCCCAGAGAAAGCACATTTTCGAAGCACTCTTACAGCTCATGCATTCTATCACACGCAATATGTGAACACGTCAAATGAAAGCTAATTTATCGTAGAATCGACCAACCGAATAATGTTCCGCATTATTTGTCATAAAATTATCAAACTTGAGTAATTCTTACTTGGAGAATGTTATCTTAAGTTGAACCATTTGTAATCTAAATTTGAACTAGTAAATGGGGGCGAGCTTCCAGTGTTGGCCAACAGACTGCGCTAGTGGTTGTTTTGTTTACTCTTGGGGGATGAAAAATTCCAAATTTAGTTTCCAAGTTCCTGAAGAGTTTAAAACATTCTTAGTTGAAATTCCACTGCCTAATGAAAAATAGTTATGGGAATTAGCAGATTCATGTGTTTTTCTATTGTTCAGCACGAAATTGGCTGTTATGGGAGATGCTCGAGCTGCTGCCGCTAGTAGTTCAAATTAAGATTAAAATTGGTTCAAATTATGATTACGATGGCTCAAATTAAGACTTAAAATCATTGTTGACGAATAATCGAATTTTTCAATGAAATTCGGTGCAAATACAAACTTTTTACCACTTAACAGAAAGCTTATACCCGTGGCTTTCATGTAAATAAAATTTTGCCGTAGTAAATTATTTCCATGTGAGAGAAAAAATCACTCAAAATTTGCGCTACTTCGGAGAGCTGCAATTTGGTTAAACTTTTGATTACCTACCCTAGTATGACTCTGGAAAATTCGGTGGGAATGTAATTTCTTGGCGTGAGTAGAAGAATTACATTGGAATTCGAGGAAAGATCAGATGCAAACCAGATCAAAATCTATCGGAATTTTTGGTAGATTCCGGCGATTTTTCGTCTAGGATAATGAGTAGAGGTTCTTGTGATACATGTAGCTCAAGAGGGAATGCTAGGATACTCTTAAAGGGTTTATGGTTTATGGTCCTATGCAGTTGAGAGCTGGAATCTGGTGAAATTGAGATTTTTCCAGGAACTCCTCACGGGAATCCTCCAGGAACTCCTCCCTGATTTTTTGCAGTAACTCCTTCTGGGTTTCTTTCTGAAATTCTTTCAGATGTTTTCAATGGAAATCTTCTAAGAGTTTTATTCCTCAAGGATTTTTTTTATAGAATTTCTACAGGGTTTTCTTGAAGAATTCCTCCAACAATTTCCTCAACTGCTGATATAACTATTATTTAAGGAATTTCTCATGGATAACATTTTCACAGGAATTCCTTCTGAGTACAAAAAAAAAAACTTCTGAAAACATTCCAAAAAGAGCTCGAAGAATCTCAGAAGCTCCTGGAGGAACCTTGACAGGAAATCATAGAGAAATTTCAAAGGAAATCTCGTGAGATGTTCTTGGAGCAATTCTAGATGAAACTTTTAGTGAAATCTAGAATAAACTCATAGAAAAACCTCAGAAGGAGCTATTTGTAGATTCTTAGAAGAAAGTTCTGGTTCTATTTCTGGACAAAACACGGAAGAAACTTTTGATGGAAAATAAAAAAAAAATGTCTGAAGGAATCAAGAAAATATGGAAGTTTTGAGAAACCGCGGAAGATTATCCAGCCTACTATCCTGCTAACACTCCTGGTGAAATCTAAAAAAAATCCTGAAGGAATTCCTGAACCTGCGGGAGGGGAGCGATTGCTTGCGGCATTCCAAGAGTTCCTGGAGGAATCCTAGTGGGAGTGAACGGAGGGATGCCAAAAAAAAGTTCAAAGAGGAGTCCTAGGAAAAAAATCCTGGATAAACCCCATCGAAGAATCCCAGATGAAATTCCTAGAAGAATCTAGAAGGACTTCCTGTGGGAATCCGGAAGCAACTTCTGGAGGGGTTTTGAAAGAATGCTGGAAGAAATTCTTGCAGAAATCTCGGAATGAATATCTGAGTGAACTCCAGAAGGAATTGCCGAAGGAAACCCAGAAGGAACTCCTGGAAAAATCCAGGAAGTAACTTCTTTAGGAAACTTAGAATGAAGTTCTGATGGGATCTCAAAAGAATTACCGGTTGAAATCCCTGGAGAGATTGTCCAAAGAAACTCCTGGGGGAAAAAAGGAAAAAGTAAACCTTGAAAGAACTCTTGAAGGGAACTATGGATCAACTTAAAACGTTAGAAAAAAACTCCTGGAGATACCTCAGAAGGAACTCCAGGAGAAATCTTAGAAGCATCTTCGGAAGGATTTCTTGTAGGGATCTCTGAAGCAACCCCTGAAGGAATACAAAAAAGAGGAATTCCTAAATGAAATCCCAAAAGAAATTCTTGGAGAAATCCCAGATGGAAGTGCTGGAGAAATTCAAAAAGGAAAGGAAAGGAAGAAGAATACGAAGAAGCAGTAGAATTCTTAGCAGATTTAATGAGCAAACTAATATCTGAAGGTAGAAAGAAACGACAAACCTAGGGAAGTGGAACCATCTTGGCTTCTTATTTGGACAATTTTAAGCTATAACTCAGTCAATTTTAAACCAATTGACTTGACATTTTTGACCGTGATGAAATATGCATAATATCTAGCCGTGTACATACGCGCCAACTTGTGACGTAGTTGGTGGGGCGAAAATATTCAAAAAGAGCGATTTTTCCGTGACTCTCTTGTGAAACTGGTCTAGTCACACAAGTTTTTCATATGCCATATTCTTAGGTTATATAAGGTTATATATGTACACTCCCGATCAAAAGTTTAGGGTCAGCCCCTCAAAAACATGTCATTTTTATAGGCCCATATCTCCGCCAATTTGCGTCCGATTTCAAAACCCTAGGTTTCATTCAAAGGATAAAAAGTCAAAGAAACTTTAAAAATGATTTAAAAGAAACTTTTTCAAAAAAAATGTATGTAAACTTAACCCAAAGTTGCCGAATTTTCTAAAAAATGAATATAAGCTTACGGCAGTGTCGCTGGAAATTGGGTCGACCAAATTTCAAGATGAGAGCGGTAATATATCCTATTTTCTATTAGCTTTCAACTGCTTTTTACAGAATTTAGCTAAAAAATCTAGAAAAAATTATTAAGTAAGTTAACCATTGATGTCATCGACCAAAAGTTTGGGGTCACCCCTCAAAAAGGTGTTTCGGCCAAAAGTTTGGGGTCACTATCGTAAATCATGAAAAATTGATTTGTAGATATCTTTGTCATCTTTCATCCAATTTTAATTCTTCTTGGCTTATTTGAAACAAAATGAATGGTACTTACTGCATAGACATTAAACCACACATATTTGTTGAAATTTACATACTAAAACTTAACGTTAAGTTGCCTCTTTTTTTTTACATGTGGTGAAATGTGTTAACTTTACATAACATTTTTATATACAAAAATCGTTAAATACGTTAAGTTGAAGACATCAAACGTAAATTTAGTTAATTATCTTTAAAATGAGCCAAAAATAATTAAAATTGAACTTTAGATGACGAAGATATCACCAAATCACTTTTCCATGTTTTACGAAAGTGACCCCAAACTTTTGGCCGATACATCATATTGAGGGGTGACCCCAAACTTTTGGTCGATGACATCAAGGATTAATTTACTTAATAACTTTTTTTCTAGATTTTTTAGCTAAGTTCTGTGAAAAGCAGTTGAAAGCTAATAGAAAATGGGTCATATTACCGCTCTCATCTTAAAATTTGGTCGGCCCAACTTCCAGCGACACTGCCGTTAGTTTATATTCATTTTTTAGAAAATTTGGCAACTTTGGGTTAAGTTTACATACAATTTTTTTTGAAAAAGTTTCTTTTAAATCATGTTCAAAGTTTCTTTGACTTATTATCTTTTGAATGAAACCTAGGGTTTTGAAATCGGACGCAAATTGGCGGAGATATGGGCCTAAAAAAATGACATGTTTTTGAGGGGGTGACCCCAAACTTTTGAACGGGAGTGTACATTTACTGTGATTTTCAAAGAAAAACAAGGAACAAGAACACCAATCATCCACTCGAGCACCCGTCGACCTATCGCTATATGTATATAAAACGATACGATCGTGCGACACTATTTTTCGACACTCGCATGCACAACAAGGAACTACACAATACTGAACACTAAACAAACATCCGCGCATCTACTGTTTTGATTTTCACGCGAGACAATCTACTAAAATTCGGCAATGTCAAAAACTAGTTTTACGGAGACAATCATGCTTTGGCGCGCAAAAAGGCTTCTACTATTTAGGAAAATAAAATTGGTTTTATTCTAATGAAAATAACCTTGAACCACCTTCTTCTAGGAACCATCCAGAAGTTTCTTCTGTAAAGGGTGATACGGTCAAAATTTGGTCACACAATTTGTTTCATAACTTGAGACTGCGTGCACCAAAACAGCTGATTTTTGTACCAGTAATGGTACATTATATGTAGCTTATACCATAAAATTTTCATCAAAATCGGTTCAGTATTTGCGGAGATATTGTGAATCCTGAAAACTGCAATTTGAAAATTTTGTACAAAGAGGATTAAAAAATAAGAACACATTTTTACTCTTTTATTTATAGAGCCAGAAATACTGAACCAATTTCAATGAAAATTTTTCTGTATGTAAAGTATACATATCAAAATGTTGTGTAAAAATTTCATTCAATTTGATCCAGCCGTTACAAAGTTATATTTGTTTAGGTGGTCAAATTTTGTCAATTTTTTTCAAGTCAAGTCAAAATTTGTTCACACAATTTTTTTCATAACTTCAGATTTCGTACACCAAAACAGCTGATTTTTGGATCAGTAATGCTACATTATATATAGCTTGTACCATAAACTTTTCATCAAAATCGGTCTAGTATTTGCGGAGATATTTTTGAACCCTGAGATCTGCAATTTTAAAATTTTGTGAAAAAGGATTCACACATTTTTACTGTTTTATTTTTAGAGCCAGAGATACTAAACCGATTTCAATGAAAATTTTTCTGTATGTGGAGTATGCATATCAAAATCTTGTGTAAAAATTTCATTCAATTTGATCCAGCCGTTACAAAGTTATATTTGCTTAAGTGGCACCCGGTCAGTTTTTTTCATAATTAAACTGCTACAACTTTGAAAGTATTCATACAAAATGGCTCAAAATTTTACTAAGAACATATTTTCATAATAGTACTATACTGTAAAATTTTGATAAAAATCGGAGCAGTATTGGTAGTTCTATAATCAAAATTGTGCTTTACTGGCCATAAATTTCCAAAAATTTACTATGAGGCGCCTTTGTACAAAATTTTAAAAAGGTAGGTCGATGGTTTTATCTATATATCAACCAATACTCAATCGATTTTGATGAAAATTTTATGGTATAAGCTACATATAATGTAGCATTACTGGTACAAAAATCAGCTGTTTTGGTGTACGCAATCTAAAGTTATGAAAAAAATGGTGTGACCAAATTTTGACCGTATCACCCTTTAGTTCCACCATTAGTTTATTCTGAGAGGATTTCTCAAGGAGTTCCTTTAAAGGTTTCCCTTTTGAAGAATTCCACCTTCAGGGATTCCACCACGAGATTTTAATGGATTCCTACAGAGTTTTTTTCCAGAAATGTATTCAAGATTTCTCCAGCAGTGCCTTTCAGGATTTATCTGAGATCTCTTTCTATGATTCTTCCTGGAGTTTATTCTGGATTAGTTCATAGGTTCTATCTGAGATTTCAGCAGGAGTTATCTCCGGGATTTCTTCAGGAACTCCAACAGGGTTTCTTCAGAGCTCTACTGGGATTTCCCTTGGAATTCCTTCGGAGCTTCATTCAGAAATTCCGAAAATCACTCAGGTATTTATTTTGAGATGCCCCCACACATTCCTTCTGATATTCCTTTAGTAGTTTTTTCAGGGGTTTCTCCACGAGTTTCTTCTGTGATTACTACAATTCCGTTTGAAATGTCTTCAGAAGTTTTTTTTCTGGGATGGGATCACATTCCAAGATCAATGAAATAGTTAATTGATGTTTGGTTTTGGGACACTATACTGGACACACCTATTATCAACGATGTGAGGTAATAATGCCAAAATAGTGCATTCTATTTCAGTTTACCTTTGAAAAAGCCAAAATACGCAAGGCTAAAACGTCGGGCAAAACCAGTCGTTTTGAATTTCCCTAGACCGTGAAAGCCAGTTAAAACAGTAAATCATTTTTCAGTCGAAATTCACGTCACGTTGTGTATAATTTAATCCGAGATAGACATCCATACAATTTCAAAGAGAGCAAAATGAAGAAGATCGGTACATTTGCAAACTGGCAGTAATTAAATTTCTTGTTTTTTTTTTGTTTGTGAGACAGAGCACAAATGTATAATTTCCATCTTTAAATGTTGGAAACATGACAAATTACAATAAACAATTTTTCTTTACAATGGCCAAAATGCCACTTTTTTTTCTTTCACAAAAAAAGTTCAACAAGCTGTAATTTTCCAAAGAGTGCATTCAAAATTCTCAAGTGTTGACTGTTTGTCAACCTACACACCTAGAAAATATCATGTAATTTTAAATGTCCTGAACCTGACATATACGAGCATCTCCAAAAACACAAATTTAGAGGTTGAAACATGTAAATTTACGTCTTTCAAGACACCCCAAAATAAAACTTATTTTTTCTTAGCGTCTAGCAATCGCTAAAACTGATTTGACGGTTAAAACATAGAAAAGTAAAATAATGCCATGTTTGGATTCGAACACCGGATCTCCTGATCGTGAGCCACATCTCTTACCACTCGGCTATTTCACCGAGTTAGAAAGTGGCTGATGAATGTGATACTGCTTCTACTTTCCTGGTGAAACGGATTTGTTGACATCTACACAGCAAAAAAAAAATTGTGATATCACATCATTTTCGCTGCACATCAGTCGCGTCTTAAAAGTGATGTAACAATTACATCCTTTCCACGCAGCAAATTAGCCGCCACAGGCTCAAAGTGGGTCTAACCATCGCTAGAACCGGATCAATAGATGAATTATATATAAGTAAAATATTGGCATGGAATCGTACACTGATCCGTTGATTGTGAGGCGTACCCCTTACCTCTCGGCTGTTTCACCGAGTTAGAAGGATGGTGATAAATATGATACTGCTTCTAAATATCCGCTGGAATGGGTTTGTTGACACTTACCGGTGCCAATCAGTGCGTACATGGTGAGTGTGATAATTGTTAGAAAACGATGTATCCAAGTGAGATTACGTTCGAAAATGGATACATCGTCAGAAATTACGCGCCTGGATATTACAAAATTATTTGCTGTGTAACGCAACCAACCAGCACTTACATGATGCGCGTAAAATTGAGTCCAAATTATGATTCAGTCTTGAAAACATTTACGTTCTTTGGTGATTCCGTTTCGTGCAAATTTCAGAATTTCTAAGTGTGTATAATACGTGTATCATTGGTACAAATTTGAGCTCGACTGGTTAATCTTTCGCGAAACTAGAACCATTCTCGTGAAACACTATTTTTAGACCACTAATTTTGAAATGTCATATCTCTAAAACCATTGAACCGAATAGAATGAAATGTTGAACGTTTATCAACAAAATATTGTCCCTTCGAATGTCTTAAAAAATAGGCACATTTAAAACGTTGAAAAAAAATATGTAGGATGGACACTTTTTGGATCTTTCTAAGAAAATGCTATTTTTTAAAGGAGGAAATATTACATTTCATAAGGTCGTATCAAGTATCAATATATTGTTAATGAATGCTCAAAATTTCTATAAATTCGATGCACTGGTTTCGGAGATATAACAGTTCAAATCTTATTGATCTCAAAATAGTGTTTTATGAGAACGGTTTATGCTTCGCCATAGATTAACCAATCGAGCTCAAATTTGTACCAATGGTGCACATATATTAGCATGACAAATAGTCGAAATTTGAGAATTTTTGATGCGCTCAATGGAAAGTGACAGCTTGTTGAACTTTTTTTGGGGAGAAAAAAAAGTTGCCTGTCCCAAACATTTTGACCATCCTCTGTAGGTATACAACTTGTTTGTTTTCAAAGAGATGTATTTTTATCAATCTCGATTCACCCACTTTAAGACCACAATCTCCTCCAACCAACACAACCAATATCACCTGCTTCACTCACCTTCCAATGCACGCCATACCCGCCGTGAAACCGCAATTATCAACTTACAAAACACTGGGAAAACATGACCCATCAATTACCCAATCAAAAGCCAACAATTTTACGGTACCGTCTAATGGCTATAATTCAATCAGTAGTGGCCGGCATTAATTTTACAACCATCATTCATTTATAGGTAGTACCACACCACAGCCCCGAAAGCAGCAAACCCCAAACAAACAGAAGAGAAAGAGAGGGTCCCCCATCCGATCCCATTATAGTGGTGCGGTGGTGGAACCTTTAACGATGACGACGACGATCAAATCATCATCTTTTTGGGCGAGTAAAAAGGGTATTGCGGGGGAGTTCGGTATAAAATGCCAAAACTTTTTAAAAAATGTATTTGCCTAACTAAATTAAGTGTTAGGTTCTACACAACTCAGAACATTCAAAATAAGAAAGAAGCAATGTTTCATTCGATAAAAATATTAAAAAAACACATAGTTACATACTCACCAAACCACTTGGAGAATTGCTCAAATGGTAAGTTTTTACCTTTGGTATTCCATTTTGATACTATAGGATGGTTTGTTCGAACCCTAACCAGGCCTAGCCCTAATAAATGAGAAGAATGTTTTCAATGATATCCAACGTCATGATTTTGATTGAACTAAAATAGGCATTGGTACTATTCATAGTCATGTTGAAGACTTTCTTTGAAATCTAATTTCACTCGCAGAAAGCTCGTACAGCTCCCTCTCTCCCTTTGTAAGTCAAAGCAGAAGAAATGCTTATCGGTACTCTTAGACCCAACCAAAAAACCGCGATAAATCGTTTACGCTCCTCTCTCGCTATCTCCTTTGCATGTGGAGCTTGGTCGTACGGCAACGGTGACAAAAAGTGTACAACACGGTGAAAATAACAACGTCGTCGACGACGCCAAAACAAGACTACAACTTCATACCAACAACCTCATGTGCGCTCGGTATCTTGGTCGTTGGTTATAGGTAGTTTGTTGGTATCTTGCTACGTGCATACCGTAGCTCGCATAGCAGCATTACTGTTTTGGACCACAAGGTAAAAATAGCAGTGGCGGGCGTTGAAGACGAGGGGCGAACAAAATCGAAATTTATTTCGGATCACAACATTAACAGAGGCCTTAGGCTGGTTCAAGGGCGAAGACTTCGATACACTAACCATCAGTTCTAAATGCGTTGGTTGTATTTCATGAGACATAATAGTGATCCTTGATGAAGTTGAAGACTCTTGAAACAAGATGAAGATTTCTGAAATACCTTCAGAGATACGTTTCCTTAAGTATTTCTCCTGAGATCATTCTAGGAATCCGTTAAATGTTTTCCTGGAATCCTTCAAATGGCTCATTTAGGAATTGTTTCTGAAATTCCTGTAGGGTTATCTTAACCGATTGCTCCAAGAACACTTTTCAGAGATTCATCCGAGAATTCCTCCTGAGATTTACTCATAAAATGCTCTGAACATTGCTCCGAATGCCCAATCATAAATTTATCAGGGCTGCCTTCAGCCATTGCCTCAGTTGCTGCAGTACTTCATCAGGAATTGATCAGAGATTTTAATAAGAATTCCTGCAGAAATTTTTCAAGAAACTCATTTAGTGATTCCTCTAGAAACTCTACAAAAATACAGAGTTTTCTCTAATAATTACTTCACGGAGGGCTGAAAGTCTCTTTAATAAAGACAAATCAATCAATTACTTCAGAAATTCTTTCACGTGTTACTTCAGGTGCATTTCTAGAAATTCCTTCAGATGGATTCTCCCAAAGATGTCTGTTTAATTACTCCCGAGTTTCTTCGAGGAATTCTTCTTGCAATTCTTTAGAAGATTTTACCATAAAGTAATACAGCAGTTCCTGTAAAGGGTAAACCAGAAACTCTTTAAAGAGTACATCCTGAAGTGCAGTCATGGATTCCATTTGAAATTTGTTTAGACACTCATCTAGAGATTCATCCAAAAATTCTACTACATTCGTCAAAAATTGATCCGGACTTTTCTGTACGAATTGCTTTAAGAATTGTTCCTTGTATTAGTCAGAAATCCTTCCAGATATCGCTTGAGATTTCTCCTGAAACTGCTACAGAGATTTTTCCAGCACATTGTTCCAATATTCCTCCAGAAATTCATCTAACAATTCTGCAACAAACTCCTCTCAGGATTCTGTGGAGAATCCTCTCAGGATTCTGTGGAGAATCCTCTCAGGATTCTGTGGAGAATCACTCAGGATTCTGTGGAGAATCCTCTCAGGATTCTGTGGAAAATCCTCTCAGGATTCTGTGGAGAATCCTCTCAGGATTCTGTGGAGAATCCCCTCAGGATTCTGTGGAGAATCCTCTCAGGATTCTGTGGAGAATCCTCTCAGGATTCTGTGGAGAATCACTCAGGATTCTGTGGAGAATCACTCAGGATTCTGTGGAGAATCCTCTCAGGATTCTGTGGAGAATCCTCTCAGGATTCTGTGGAGAATCCTCTCAGGATTCTGTGGAGAATCCTCTCAGGATTCTGTGAAGAATCCTCTCAGGATTCTGTGGAGAATCCTCTTAGGATTCTGTGGAAAATCCTCTCAGGATTCTGTGGAGAATCCTCTCAGGATTCTGTGGAGAATCCTCTCAGGATTCTGTGGAGAATCCTCTCAAGATTCTGTGGAGAATCCTCTCAGGATTCTGTGGAGAATCCTCTCAGGATTCTGTGGAGAAACCTCTCAGGATTCTGTGGAGAATCCTCTCAGGATTCTGTGGAGAATCCTCTCAGGATTCTGTGAAGAATCCTCTCAAGATTATGTGGAGAATCCTCTCAGGATTCTGTGGAGAATCCTCTTAGGATTCTGTGGAAAATCCTCTCAGGATTCTGTGGAGAATCCTCTCAGGATTCTGTGGAGAATCCTCTCAGGATTCTGTGGAGAATCCTCTCAGGGTTCTGTGGAGAATCCTCTCAGGATTCTATAGAGAATCCTCTCAGGATTCTATAGAGAATCCTCTCAGGATTCTGTGGAGAATCCTCTCAGGATTCTGTGGAGAATCCTCTCAGGATTCTGTGGAGAATCCTCTCAGGATTCTGTGGACAATCCTCTCAGGATTCTGTGGACAATCCTCTCAGGATTCTGTGGACAATCCTCTCAGGATTCTGTGGACAATCCTCTCAGGATTCTGTGGACAATCCTCTCAGGATTCTGTGGACAATCCTCTCAGGATTCTGTGGACAATCCTCTCAGGATTCTGTGGACAATTCTCTCAGGATTCTGTGGACAATCCTCTCAGGATTCTGTGGACAATCCTCTCAGGATTCTGTGGACAATCCTCTCAGGATTCTGTGGAGAATCCTCTCAAGATTCTGTGGAGAATCCTCTCAGGATTCTGTGGAGAATCCTCTCAAGATTCTGTGGAGAACCCTCTCAGGATTCTGTGGAGAATCCTCTCAGGATTCTGTGGAGAATCCTCTCAGGATTCTGTGGAGAATCCTCTCAGGATTCTGTGGAGAATCCTCTCAGGATTCTGTGGAGAATCCTCTCAGGATTCTGTGGAGAATCCTCTCAGGATTCTGTGGAGAATCCTCTCAGGATTCTGTGGAGAATCCTCTCAGGATTCTGTGGAGAATCCTCTCAGGATTCTGTGGAGAATCCTCTCAGGATTCTGTGGAGAATCCTCTCAGGATTCTGTGGACAATCCTCTCAGGATTCTGTGGACAATCCTCTCAGGATTCTGTGGAGAATCCTCTCAGGATTCTGTGGACAATCCACTCAGGATTCTGTGGAGAATCCTCTCAGGATTCTGTGGAGAATCCTCTCAGGATTCTGTAGAAAATCCTCTCAGGATTCTGTGGAGAATCCTCTCAGGATTCTGTGGAGAATCCTCTCAGGATTCTGTGGACAATCCTCTCAGGATTCTGTGGAGAATCCTCTCAGGATTCTGTAGAAAATCCTCTCAGGATTCTGTGGAGAATCCTCTCAGGATTCTGTAGAAAATCCTCTCAGGATTCTGTGGAGAATCCTCTCAGGACTCTGTGGAGAATCCTCTCAGGATTCTGTGGAGAATCCTCTCAGGATTCTGTGGAGAATCCTCTCAGGATTCTGTGGAGAATCCTCTCAGGATTCTGTGGAGAATCCTCTCAGGATTCTGTGGAGAATCCTCTCAGGATTCTGTGGAGAATCCTCTCAGGATTCTGTGGAGAATACTCTTAGGATTCTGCGGAGAATCCTCTTAGAATTCTGTGGAGAATCCTCTTAGGATTCTGTGGAGAATCCTCTTAGGACTCTGTGGAGAATCCTCTTAGGATTCTGTGGAGAATCCTCTTAGGATTCTGTGCAGAATCCTCTTGAGATTCTGTGGAGAATCCTCTTAGGATTCTGTGGAGAATCCTCTTAGGATTCTGTAGAGAATCCTCTTAGGATTCTGTAGATAATCCCCTTAGGATTCTGTAGATAATCCTCTTAGGATTCTGTAGAGAATCCTCTTAGGATTCTGTGGAGAATCCTCTTAGGATTCTGTGGAGAATCCTCTTAGGATTCTGTGGAGAATCCTCTTAGGATTCTGTGGAGAATCTTCTTAGGATTCTGTGGAGAATCCTCTTAGGATTCTGTGGAGAATCCTCTTAGGATCCTGTGGAGAATCCTCTTAGGATTATGTGGAGAATCCTCTTAGGATTCTGTGGAGAATCCTCTTAGGATTCTGTGGAGAATCCTCTTAGGATTCTGTGGAGAATCCTCTCAGGATTCTGTAGAGAATCCTCTCGAATTCCATAGAGAATCCTCTCGGGATTCCGTAGAGAATCCTCTCGGGATTCCGTAGAGAATCCTCTCAAGATTCTGTAAATAATCCTCTCGGGATTCTGAAGAGAATCCTCTCGGGATTTCGTAGAGAATCCTCTCGGGATTTCGTAGAGAATCCTCTCGGGATTCCGTGAAGAATCCTCTCAGGATTCGTGGAGAATCCTCTCCGGATTCTGTGGAGAATCCTCTCCGGATTCTGTGGAGAATCCTCTCCGGATTCTGTGGAGAATCCTCTCCGGATTCTGTGGAGAATCCTCTCCGGATTCTGTGAAGAATCCTCTCCGGTTTCTGTGGAGAATCCTCTCAAAATGCATTGCAGAATCCTCTCAGGATTCTTTATAGAATCCTCTCAGGATTCTGTGGAGAATCCTCTCAGGATTCTGTGGAGAATCCTCTCAGGATTCTGTGGAAAATCCTCTCAGGATCCTGTGGAGAATCCTCTCAGGATTCTGTGGAGAATCCTCTCAGGATTCTGTGGAGAATCCTCTCAGGATTCTGTGGAGAATCCTCTCAGGATTCTGTGGAGAATCCTCTCAGGATTCTGTGGAGAATCCTCTCAGGATTCTGTGGAGAATCCTCTCAGGATTCTGTGGAGAATCCTCTCAGGATTCTGTGGAGAATCCTCTCAGGATTCTGTGGAGAATCCTCTCAGGATTCTGTGGAGAATCCTCTCAGGATTCTGTGGAGAATCCTCTCAGGATTCTGTGGAGAATCCTCTCAGGATTCTGTGGAGAATCCTCTCAGGATTCTGTGGAGAATCCTCTCAGGATTCTGTGGAGAATCCTCTCAGGATTCTGTGGAGAATCCTCTCAGGATTCTGTGGAGAATCCTCTCAGGATTCTGTGGAGAATCCTCTCAGGATTCTGTGGAGAATCCTCTCAGGATTCTGTGGAGAATCCTCTCAGGATTCTGTGGAGAATCCTCTCAGGATTCTGTGGAGAATCCTCTCTGGATTCTGTGGAAAATCCTCTCAGGATTCTGTGGAGAATCCTCTCAGGATTCTGTGGAGAATCCTCTCAGGATTCTGTGGAGAATCCTCTCAGGATTCTGTGGAGAATCCTCTCAGGATTCTGTGGAGACTCCTCTCAGGATTCTGTGGAGACTCCTCTCAGGATTCTGTGGAGAATCCTCTCAGGATTCTGTGGAGAATCCTCTCAGGATTCTGTGGAGAATCCTCTCAGGATTCTGTGGAGAATCCACTCAGGATTCTGTGGAGAATCCTCCCAGGATTCTGTGGAGAATCCTCCCAGGATTCTGTGGAGAATCCTCTCAGAATTCTGTGGACAATCCTCTCAGGATTCTGTGGAGAGTCCTCTCAGGATTCTGTGGAGAATCCTCTCAGGATTCTGTGGAGAATCCTCTCAGGATTCTGTGGAAAATCCTCTCAGGATTCTGTGGAGAATCCTCCCAGGATTCTGTGGAGAATCCTCTCAGGATTCTGTGGAGAATCCTTTCAGGATTCTGTGGAAAATCCTCTCAGGATTCTGTGGAGAATCCTCTCAGGATACTGTGGAGAATCCTCTCAGGATACTGTGGAGAATCCTCTCAGGATTCTGTGGAGAATCCTCTCAAGATTCTGTGGAGAATCCTCTCAGGATTCTGTTGAGAATCCTCTCAGGATTCTGTGGAGAATCCTCTCCGGATTCTGTGAAGAATCCTCTCCGGATTCTGTGGAGAATCCTCTCAAAATTCATTGCAGAATCCTCTCAGGATCCTTTATAGAATCCTCTCAGGATTCTGTGGAGAATCCTCTCAGGATTCTGTGGAGAATCCTCTCAGGATTCTGTGGAGAATCCTCTCAGGATTCTGTGGAAAATCCTCTCAGGATTCTGTGGAGAATCCTCTCAGGATTCTGTGGAGAATCCTCTCAGGATTCTGTGGAGAATCCTCTCAGGATTCTGTGGAGAATCCTCTCAGGATTCTGTGGAGAATCCTCTCAGGATTCTGTGGAGAATCCTCTCAGGATTCTGTGGAGAATCCTCTCAGGATTCTGTGGAGAATCCTCTCAGGATTCTGTGGAGAATCCTCTCAGGATTCTGTGGAGAATCCTCTCAGGATTCTGTGGAGAATCCTCTCAGGATTCTGTGGAGAATCCTCTTAGGATTCTGTGGAGAATCCTCTCAGGATTCTGTGGAGAATCCTCTCAGGATTCTGTGGAGAATCCTCTCAGGATTCTGTGGAGAATCCTCTCAGGATTCTGTGGAGAATCCTCTCAGGATTCTGTGGAGAATCCTCTCAGGATTCTGTGGAGAATCCTCTCAGGATTCTGTGGAGAATCCTCTCAGGATTCTGTGGAGAATCCTCTCAGGATTCTGTGGAGAATCCTCTCAGGATTCTGTGGAGAATCCTCTCATGATTCTGTGGAGAATCCTCTCATGATTCTGTGGAGAATCCTCTCAGGATTCTGTGGAGAATCCTCTCAGGATTCTGTGGAGAATCCTCTCAGGATTCTGTGGAGACTCCTCTCAGGATTCTGTGGAGAATCCTCTCAGGATTCTGTGGAGAATCCTCTCAGGATTCTGTGCAGAATCCTCTCAGGATTCTGTGGAGAATCCTCTCAGGATTCTGTGGAGAATCCACTCAGGATTCTGTGGAGAATCCTCTCAGGATTCTGTGGAGAATCCTCTCAGGATTCTGTGGACAATCCACTCAGGATTCTGTGGAGAATCCTCTCAGGATTCTGTGGAGAATCCTCTCAGGATTCTGTGGACAATCCTCTCAGGATTCGTTGGAGAGTCCTCTCAGGATTCTGTGGAGAATCCTCTCAGGATACTGTGGAGAATCCTCTCAGAATACTGTGGAGAATCCTCTCAGGATTCTGTGGAGAATCCTCTCAAGATTCTGTGGAGAATCCTCTCAGGATTCTGTGGAGAATCCTCTCAGGATTCTGTGGAGAATCCTCTCAGGATTCTGTGGAGAATCCTCTCAGGATTCTGTGGAGAATCCTCTCAGGATTCTGTGGAGAATCCTCTCAGGATTCTGTGGAGAATCCTCTCAGGATTCTGTGGAGAATCCTCTCACGATTCTGTGGAGAATCCTCTCAGGATTCTGTGGAGAATTCTCTCAGGATTCTGTGGAGAATTCTCTCAGGATTCTGTGGAGAATCCTCTTTGGATTTTGTGGAGGTTCCTCTCAGGATTTTGTGGAGAATTCTCTCAGGATTCTGTGGAGAATCCTCTCAGGATTCTGTGGAGAATCCTCTCAAGATTCTGTGGAGAACCCTCTCAGGATTCTGTGGAGAATCCTCTCAAGATTCTGTGGATTCACTCAGGTTTCTGTGGAGAATCCTCTCAGGATTTTGTGGAGAAAAATCTCAGGATTCTGTGGAGAATCTTCTCAGGATAATGAGAGGATTCTCTACAGAATCCTGATTGAATTCTCTACAGAATCCTGAGAGGATTCTCTACAGAATCCTGAGAGAATTCTCTATAGAGTTCTGATTAAATTCTCCACAAAATCCTGAGTGAATCCTTCACATAACCCTGCGAAGTTTTTCACAGAATCCTGAGAGGATTCTATACAGAATCCAAAGAGGATTCTCTATAAAATCCTGAGAGGATTGTCCACAGAACCATGAGAGGATTCTCTACAGAATCCTGAGAGAAATGTCCACAGATTCCTGATTGAATCCTCCACAATATCCTGAGAGGATTTTTCACAGAGTCCTGAGAGGATTCTCGGCAGAATACTGAGAATTCTCGACAGAACCCTGAAAAGATTCTGGACAGAATCCAGAGAGGATTCTCCACAAAATCCTGAGAGGATTCTCGACAGAATCCTGAGAGGATTCTCGACAGAATCCTGAGAGGATTCTCCACAGAATCCTAAGAGGATTCTCGACAGAATCCTGAGAGGGTTCTCGACAGAATCCTGAGAGGGTTCTCGACAGAATCCTGAGGGGATTCTCGACAGAATCCTGAGAGGATTCTCGACAGAATCCTGACAGGATTCTTGACACAATCCTGAGAGGATTCTCGACACAATCCTGAGAGGATTCTCGACACAATCCTGAGAGGATTCTCGACACAATCCTGAGAGGATTTTCGTCACAATCCTGAGAGGATTCTCGACAGAATCCTGAGAGGATTCTCGACAGAATCCTGAGAGGATTCTCGACAGAATCCTGAGAGGATTCTCCACAGAATCCTGAGAGGATTCTCTACAGAATCCTGAGAGGATTCTCTACAGAATCCTGAGAGGATTCTCTACAGAATCCAAAGAGGATTCTCTACAGAATCCTGAGAGGATTCTCGACAGAATCCTGAGAGGATTCTCGACAGAATCCTGAGAGGATTCTCGACAGAATCCTGAGAGGATTCTCGACAGAATCCTGAGAGGATTCTGGACAGAATCCTGAGAGGATTCTCGACAGAATCAAGAGAGGATTCTTGACAGAATCCAGAGAGGATTCTCGGCAGAATCCTAAGAGGATTCTCGACAGAATCCAGAGAGGATTCTCCACAGAATCCTAAGAGGATTCTCGACAGAATCCTGAGAGGATTCTCGACAGAATCCTGAGAGGATTCTCCACAGAATTCTGAGAGGATTCTCGACAGAATCCTGAGAGGATTCTCCACAGAATCCTGAGAGGATTCTTGACAGAATCCTGAGAGGATTCTCCACAGAATCCTGAGAGGATTCTCCACAGAATCCTGAGAATATTCTCCACAGAATCCTGAGAATATTCTCCACAGAATCCTTAGAGGATTCTCCACAGAATCTTGAGAGGATTCTCCACAGAATCCTGAGAGGATTCTCGACAGAATCCTAAGAGGATTCTCGACAGAATCCAGAGAGGATTCTCCACAGAATCCTGAGAGGATTCTCGACAGAATCCTGAGAGGATTCTCCACAGAATTCTGAGAGGATTCTCGACAGAATCCTGAGAGGATTCTCCACAGAATCCTGAGAGGGTTCTCTACAGAATCCTGAGAGGGTTCTCCAAAGAATCCTGAGAGGATTCTCCACAGAATCCTGAGAGGTTTCTCTACAGAATCCGGAGAGGATTCTCGACAGAATCCTAAGTGGATTCTCGACAGAATCCAGAGAGGATTCTCCACAGAATCCTGAGAGGATTCTCCACAGAATTCTGAGAGGATTCTCGACAGAATCCTGAGAGGATTCTCCACAGAATCCTGAGAGGATTCTCCACAGAATCCTGAGAGGATTCTCCACAGAATCCTGAGAGGATTCTCTACAGAATCCTGAGAGGATTCTCTACAGAATTCTGAGAGGATTCTCTACAGAATCCTGAGTGATTCTCCACAGAATCCTGAGAGGATTCTCTACAGAATCCTGAGAGGATTCTCTACAGAATCCTGAGAGGATTTTCCACAGAATCCTGAGAGGATTCTCCACAGAATCCTGAGAGGATTCTCCACAGAATCCTGAGAGGATTCTCCACAGAATCCTGAAAGGATTCTCCACAGAATCCTGAGAGGATTCTCCACAGAATCCTGAGAGGATTCTCCACAGAATCCTGAGAGGATTCTCCACAGAATCCTGAGAGGATTCTCCACAGAATCCTGAGAGGATTCTCCACAGAATCCTGAGAGGATTCTCCACAGAATCCTAAGAGGATTCTCCACAGAATCCTAAGAGAATTCTCCACAGAATCCTGAGAGGATTCTCCACAGAATCCTGAGAGGATTCTCCACAGAATCCTGAGAGGATTCTCCACAGAATCATGAGAGGATTCTCCACAGAATCCTGAGAGGATTCTCCACAGAATCCTGAGAGGACTCTCCACAGAATCCTGAGAGGATTCTCCACAGAATCCTTAGAGGATTCTCCACAGAATCCTGAGAGGATTCTCCACAGAATCCTGAGAGGATTCTCCACAGAATCCTGAGAGGATTCTCCACAGAATCCTGAGAGGATTCTCCACAGAATCCTGAGAGGATTCTCCACAGAATCCTGAGAGGATTCTCCACAGAATCCTGAGAGGATTCTCCACAGAATCCTGAGAGGATTCTCCACAGAATCCTGAGAGGATTCTCCACAGAATCCTGAGAGGATTCTCCACAGAATCCTGAGAGGATTCTCCACAGAATCCTGAGAGGATTCTCCACAGAATACTGAGAGGATTCTCCACAGAATCCTGAGAGGATTCTCCACAGAATCCTGAGAGGATTCTCCACAGAATCCTGAGAGGATTCTCCACAGAATCCTGAGAGGATTCTCCACGGCACGCTGCGATCAAAACGATTTGAACATTGTTCAGTTCAAAATTTGGAACGCGAGCGAGCTCGAAATTAAACGCACCTTGAACAATGAGCAAGAACTGCACCATTATAATACCTACATGCTAACATGGTACCCTGGTACCCGCTAAACTGAAATGGTAATATTTCTGTCATTTTTCGCCAATTCTAGCAATCTTGGGCTCATTGGATTCAGAATCTGGCCTTCTTTTGTGAGGGAGAACTGGTCCGGTCACCGTAGATTGCGGATAATCCGTATTTCGATTCAGAATCTTAATGCCCGATGCCACAATGCCCTAGGTCATATGGCGCATTTTTCCGTGCAACAACGAGTGTATACAAATGCGTCACAAAGTCCTAGGAGAGAAGGCATATGGGATATGATGACGCATCCAAGCTTTTGGACATTATTTCGCATATACACGCGTCATAAGGACCGAGGCTTTGTCACCGCGGACGTTTCGATCCGCTCCCTTCCCAACCCCACAATGCAATGTATGTACGTATTACTAATATGGTAATATGTGGTACAGTAAAGGGCCATGTTCCATGAAGTCTGATTTGTACGGAACTCTGGATGACTGGACCGATTAATTAGCTTTACATATCGATAAAATAGTGCATTAGAACATTGAGCCGAATGGGGATCTGAACTGGCGTTCTTGAGCAGTGAGAAGCTCTGACACGCAATTAAACTTGCTGCGTTTACGTTCAAAAAATTGAACGCGTTCAGTTCATTTTTGGCTCGCGTTCAGTTCAAATGCAACACTGTCTACAGAAGCCTGGGAGTATTGTCCACAGAATCCTGAGAGGGTTCTCCACAGAAACCTGATTGAATTCTCCACAGAATCCTGAGAGAAATCTACACAGAATCCTGAGAGGATTTTTTACAGAATCCTAAGAAGATTCTTTACAGAATATGGAGAGGATTATCTACAGAATCCTGATAGGATGCTCTACAGAATCCTGAGAGGATTGTCTACAGAGTCTTCAGAGAATCCTCTCAGGCTTCTGTAGAGCATCCTGAGAGGATTCTGTTAAGAATTTCCCAGGATTCTGTAGAGAATCTTCTCCGTTTCGCTGCTTGTTTATTGTTTTCACGCGTGGGCCTGGCACCAACTCACTTGCTACAGTTGAGCTTAGAGTCCTTCACTGGCACTCAGACGTTGATCAACCGTCCCTAACCTTAAGAATAAACGCTATGGTAAGTCGCAGAACAGCCGTTCTGTCTTCTGCTAGAAATTCCTCCTACAATTTCGCTTTACTGTAAACATCACTTTACCCATCGAACCAGTCTAAACGCGACTTGTAACTAGAGTGACCAATCACGTGTCGATGCAAACGCCGTATTTATGCCAGATATCATGCTATAACTGTCGAACCGCACTCTGTTGGGTGTGTGACGGTATACGAGAAGCTCTAGCTGCAGCAGCTTTCCACCAGAGCAGAGGAGGAAGTGTGCTGCTGCCGGCTGCGCCTGTCTCCATTCTGCAGTGCATGCAAAGTGTGGTCACCGGATTGCACAGGGCGCAATGTTCATAAGCCGACCCGAACCCATAAAGTGACCAATTTTTATCGTTTTGTTATACATTTTTATTTGGAGCGAAGTAGCAAAAATATGGATATGGAGCTACGAACGCCATCAGCAGCCGCGCGATTAAAACTAGTTGCTGGCGAGCGCGTGTGCTAGTCCAGTGAGTAGAGTGGCTTAAACCATATGGCTCAATCCACGGCGGCGTTGAAGGTATATTCCTCG
This sequence comes from Aedes albopictus, assembly GCF_035046485.1. Classification (NCBI taxonomy): domain Eukaryota; kingdom Metazoa; phylum Arthropoda; class Insecta; order Diptera; family Culicidae; genus Aedes; species Aedes albopictus. The sequence goes on from NC_085136.1 coordinate 271,810,518, forward strand.
GTCCGGTCGATGGGCGCAGCTTGGAGTAGGACCATAAATTCCCATTCGAACACCGTCGTCGCTGGACCGAGATTCTGATTCTGACCAAGAACCGCAAGAAGTTCACCACACGGCACCATATCCAGGAACAGGAAGGCAGCGTAGGTGGTTTATTTGACTTTTCGTGACGTGGGGGTATTTGGATTGGCTAAATTTGTGGTTTGACACATTCCTGCTGCTACTTACTGTTGCTGAGCGTGGGACCACCTATTGACAAAAATTAGTCGTTATAGCAGCAGTAGCAGTAGCAGCAGCAGCAACAACAACAGCCACAAACAACCTACAACCCACGGGAACAAATTATCTTCTGCTTCTTGAGTCTGGATTGCATCAACGGTCTTTACAAGCCACACGCGCGTTGTTCAGTCCATCCAAAAACGGCAACAGCTGTTTGCGAACTGGTTTTCCGTCTAAGGTAGGTTACGGTGCGGTCAGTTCCCGTGATTATTCCAGAATGATTGTTTCACCTAACAAGGTTGCTGCCTGGTTCAAGTTGTTTGTCTGCCTGTCTATCCAGTTAACTTCACTATCGTTTAATTATGACTCAATACTTTTACCACAAACACAGTTTCGATAATTATTTTGATTGGTCAGCGGCGCGAATGTGTGTCAATGCCTGATGTACAGACAGACAGACAGACAGGCAGGTGCAGAGCAATGACGAATTTCCGTTGAAAGTTGGTCGTGCTGCCGTTTTGGTTAATTTTTTGTGACCAAAAAAAGATTAAACCTCGAAACCGTAAACCGCTAGGAACGAAGCATTTGGAGATCCCACGCAATTAAGAATCTTTGCCCCAAGTGGACATCGTTATGTGACGGAAAATTATGAAGTGATTTGAGTCCTACCTGGTGAAGGTAAATCAATTAGTTAAGGAAATTGCTAAAGCATTTCATCTGGCGATTCTTTTAGGTAATGGTAAAAACTACTATTTTTTTCTTCAGATGCTTTAAGAATTCCTTCGACAATTTCTTGAAATTTCTTTTGACAACCACTTCGGTACAGCCTTTGAAGAATTCGTTCAGTAATGCTTTTGAGTATTCCTTCGGCAATAAAGTTGGCAGTTCCTTTTGCAAATCTTTTAAAAAATTCTACAACAATGTCTTTAGGGATGCCTTCTGTAATTTCTTACAGCCAATTCTATGAGACTTTTTCCGTTAATTTCTTTAGGAATATCTTGCAATAACTTTGGGAATACTCTTAGATTTGTTTTTTTTTTAAATTTTATCCATAAACTTTTTGAAAACTCCTTTGGAAATTTATTTGAGAATGTTTAGAGCAATTTATTTGGAAATTCTTTTGGCAATTACTCCGGTAAATCCTTCGGAGATTCGATCAGCTATTCCTTTTGGATTTCCTTCAGACGTTAGAAATTCCTTCAGCAGTTCCTTTCGAAATACCTTCAGTTACGCTTTTCTTCAGTAATTTCTTTAGTAGTTCCTATTAAATCCTTCGGAATTTCTTGTGGAAACCGCCATAGTAATTCATCTTGGAATTTTTTTATGTGTATTTGTTTGCAATTCATTTGGAAATAATTTCGTCAATTCCTTATGGTATTGTAATTTCTTTGAGAATGTCTTCGATAATTCATCTTAAAATCCTTCGGTAACTTTCTGAGAAATTCTTCACATAGTTTCTTCGAAAATTCATTTGGCAATCACTTCAGTAAACCCTTTAGAGATGCGTTCAGCGATTAATTTGAGAATGCCTTCGGCAATACAAATCTGTAATCTGTTCGAAAAACTATTTGGAATTCGACAATTTATTTTAAAACCCTTCAGAAATTTATTGGATATATTTTCAGCAATTGCTTTAAAAAATCATTCAGGCTTAGAGACTCTTTTTGTTATTTCTTTGGTATGAAGGGATTCCCAAAGAAATTACAATAAAAAAGTCCCTAAGTATGAAAGATTATTCAAAGGAATTGCTGAAAATATTCCCAAAAAAAAGTTCTGAAGGAATTTAGAATAAATTGTCGAATTTCAAATAGTCACAACTTTGATGATTCTTTTAAATTATTGTTATTTTTTTTTCGACAGATTCTGTAGAAACTCCTTTGTCAGTTCTTTTGGGAACTTACAATGTTATATATTGCCATTTACTGGCATTTACCAGATTTGCTGGTATGTCTGAAACATACTGGGAAAAACTTGTATATAATTAAAAGGCACAGAATGTTGCCAATTAACAAATTTAGAGATAAATTTGTTGAAAAATCGCGTTCTGGTGGGATTCGAACCATCCACTCCGTATTCGCTAGACCGGCACTTTAACCAACTAAGCCACAGAACAGGTAACAATTCTAAGGAATAGAAAGCCAATCTGACTCCGAGTCCACACCTGTTCTCACAAATCCATCTTTCTTTCGGCTTAAATGCCAATCCACAACACACTCGCGACTTGAGAGCGACTGTGGCGAGCTTACGGTGTACACCAGCAAACAGACTGCTTGGTTGCAAGGTATGCGGAGTACGAGAGTAATTCTCGGCTTCATATAAACAAACCGCTCTTGCCTGTAATCAATGGGCACAAACGCGAGTGTGTTGTGGATTGGCATCTAAGCCGATAGAAAGATGGATTTGTGAAAAAAAAGGCATGTTCATGGTGTGGGCTCGGAGTCAGTTTGGCTTTTTATTCCCCAGAATTGTTACCTGTTCTGTGGCTTAGTTGGTTAAAGCGCCGGTCTAGCAAATACGGAGTTGAGGGTTCAAATCCCACGAGAACGCGATTTTTTAAGAAATTTATCTCCCAATTTGTAAATTAGCAACATTCTGTGCCTTCTAATTATTAATCAGTAATTCATTTGAGAATTCTTTCGACAGTTAAATGAAAAATTCCTTCAGCATTTTCCTTGTATTTTTTCGGAATTTGGAATTGCTTCGACGGTCCTTTGAAATATCTTCGGGAATTGGATTTGGAATTCATCCTGCAATCTTCGAAATTGACTATTTATTTGGAATCTTGTTGGACATTTCTTTATCCAAATTCCTAATGTAAATTATTCGAGAATCTCACGGCAATTTCCTTGAGAATTCTTACGATAATTCCTCTAAAATTTCTTCGCTAATTTCCTGAGGAATTCTTCCCATAGTGTCTGTAAAAATTGCTTTGGTAATCACTTCTGTAAACCCTTTGGAGATTCGTTTAGCGGTTATTTTGAGAATTCCTTCGGAAATTTGTGAATAATTCGTTCGGCAAACTATTTGAAATATGGATTTTTTTTTACATTTATTTATTCCACTTTTTATCCCACCACTCTTTGGCTGGTCGAGGGGGGGATAAAAATAATAAAGCATTTATTCTGAAAAATATTAAAAACTCATCGGATTTGTTAAAGAATTTTCAGCAAGACCCGATATTTTGATAAATATTTTTCATCTGCCCCCTCAAAATGCGAAATTCTGCCAAAAATTTGTGAAGGGGGGCGAGACAAAAAGTCAAAAATAAATTTGTATCAGCCTTATTTTAAATTCCTTCACCAATTCTTATGGAAATGTTCTCTGTGCCTTTGAAGAATCTTTTAGCTAATACTTTGAGACTTTTTTTTGTTATTTCTTTGGAAATCCCTTGAAACAACTTTGTCAATTCTTTTGGGAACTTCTTCGAAAATTCCTTCGGCAGCATCTTTGAATATTCTTTCGGTAATTACTCCAGCACATGCTTTAGATATTCATTCAGCAATTCATTGGAGAATTCCTTCGGCAATTATGTTTAAAATTCCTTCAGCATTTTCCGTGCAATTTTTTTTCCGGGATTTCAAATTCCTTCAACAATTCCGTTTTACTTGGGAATTCTTACGACAATTGAGGGGCCCTGAATCAAAGGGGTGTAAGTGACCATTTTGTCGATTTTGAGCTGAGCATATCATAAAATTCTTCAGATTTCAAGCTTTCAGGATTTTTTTAAGATTGTTTCCACGATAATTGGAACAACTTACAATAAATCAGAGAAAATTGGAATGATTTTAAAACTCCATACATTTTAAATGGGAAGAAAAATTGATCAAAAACTTTAAACCTCATTTACTCGCAAGTGGATTTTTGTTACTTACACCCCTTTGCTTCTAACCCCCTCAATTTCTTTGAAATCAACGATTTGTTTGGAATCATATTCAACAATTTCTTAGTGGAATTCCGATTGTAATTCGTTTTAGAATGTTACAGCAGGTTACAGCAATTTCTTTAAGAAGCCCTTCTATAATTCCTCTAAAATTCTTTCGGAAATTTCCCGAGAAATTCTTCCCATAGTTTCTGTCCTTCGGTAATCACTACGGTAAACTCCTACGGCCCTACGCAAAGAAGTGGGTAATTCGTTCGGCAAACTATTTGAAATTTGGCAATATCTTCACATATTTTTTAATTCCTTCTGCATTTTTTGTAATTTCTGGGAGAATCTTTCAGCAAACCCTTAGAGATTTATTTGTTATTTCTTTGGGAATCCAACTTTGGGGATTCGTTTACATTTTAGTTGGATTTTTTTCAACAGATTTCTGTGAAACTCCTTCGTTTATTATTCTGCAAACTTTTTCGGAAATTCCTCCGGCATTTTTTTTTTTTTAATTCCTTCGGCAATTACCCCAGTAAATCCTTTGAATATTCATTCAACAATTCATTTGAGAATTCCTTCGGCAATTATGTTTAAAATTCCTTCAGCACTTTCCTTGCATTCGAATTTCTTGGACAATTCCTTTTTGTTGGAGCCGGACCCATCCAACCAAATGATTTAGTTTAAATTTAATTGAATTTGTTTAGTACCTCAAACTGTTATACCTGAACATCATACACAACCCTATTCAAACAAATAATATCTCCCAAGAGATTGCGAGAAGAGAGCGCTACGCGCACGCTAGCCATTGTCCACCTTCTGTGGACTGTTGAGTAGGTAGGAGAAACCAATGTAAATACTGTATATAGCATTAGTACAAAATAGAAACTCAGACAAAGCGTACGTACGGTCGATCTGTGTCGCTTTATTCTCGGTCGAGTGCAAGTATCACAAGTCCCCCGTTACCAAGGGACTTTGTCGTTCTCGCTGTTGTGCGGTGGTGATTGAATTTTATTCAATCTGCTAAGTGTCCGGTTACCACGGAACTTAGCCGTTTTTGAGTGTGGTGTGCATCGTTCGGGCCCTGGTGAAAGGGCCGAAGAGCCAAGACGGCCGTCCTTTGAAGAATTACCAGTGGTACTGGACACAAAGGGCTTGTGGCGACCCAAGCCCCCGGTCAGTTAATTCCGCGTTTGATACCGGATTTTTCCGCGCGTTTCGGTGGCTGCTACGGCAGCGAAGAAAGTCCTTCGTATCAGGCAAAGTTCGCGCTCGAACACTTTTACATACCATCGAGAATTTACTTGCGAATTCTTTCGACATTTTTTTTTAAGTAGTTGGGCAATTCCTTATAGGGATTTCTATTAAAATTATGTTTAAGATTTCCTCAGCTTTGTTAACTCTTTTTAAAATTTGTTTAGACATTATTTCAGATTTTTTAATTTGCTCGACAATGCCTTATTGAAACTTGTTTTGTAATTTCATTGAGGATTTTCTTAAAATTCCTTCGTTTTGTTTTTTTTTTTGTTCAATAATATCTCTTGAGTTCCTTAGCCGATTCCTTGCCAATTCCTTCGGGAATTCTTTCGATAATTTCTTTGAAATCGAAAACCACTTCACCAAACCCTTTGAAAATTCGATCAGCAACTCATTTGGGTATTCTTTCGGCAATGAAACTGGAAATCCCTTCGACAAACTCTTTGCTTTATTTTCGAATTCGCCTATAAATTCGTTTTAAGTTTGCTAATTCCTTTGGAATGCCTTGCTTGGGCGTCGTCCACGAGTTACCTTACCTTACCAATCAGGCTAAGGCCGGGGTGGCCTCTGCTGTACATAGTAGCCGTCTCCATTCCACTCGGTCCATGGCAGTTTGTCTCCAGTTCCGCACTCTGCGTAGGGTCCGCAGATCGTCCTCCACTTGGTCGACCCACCTAGCTCGCTGCGCTCCACGTCTTCTTGTACCGGTCGGATGACTCTCGAGAACCATTTTAGCCGGGTTGCTATCCGACATCCTGATGACGTGACCCGCCCACCGTAGCCTCCCGATTTTCGCGGTATGGACGATGGTTGGTTCTCTCAGCAGTTGATGCAGCTCTTGGTTCATTCGCCTTCTCCAAGTTCCGTCTTCCATCTGCACTCCGCCGTAGATGGTACGCAACACCTTCCGTTCGAAATCTCCAAGGGCGCGTTGGTCCTCTGCACGTAGGGTCCATGTTTCGTGCCCATAGAGGACGACCGGTCTAATCAGCGTTTTGTAGATGGTTAACTTCGTGTTACGGCGAACTTTATTCGATCGTAGAGTTCTACGGAGTCCAAAGTAAGCACGATTTCCTGCCACAATGCGCCTCTGAATTTCTCTGCTGGTGTCGTTGTCAGCGGTCACCAGTGAACCCAAGTACACGAATTCTTCAACCGCCTCGATTTTATCACCGTCGATATAAATTCGGGGTGGCGGGCGCGCTGATTCCTCCCTGGAGCCATGTACTTTGTCTTCGACACATTAATGACTAATCCGATTCGTCTGGCTTCACTCTTTAGTCGGATGTACGTTTCCGCCATCGTCTCAAATTTACGAGCAATAATATCAATATCATCGGCGAAACCAAGCAGCTGAACGGACTTCGTGAAAATCGTTCCACTCGTGTTTATCCCCGCTCCCCTGATTACACCCTCTAAAGCGATGTTGAACAGCAAGCACAAAAGACCATCACCTTGCCGTAACCCTCTGCGAGTTTCGAAGGGACTCGAGAGTGTCCCTGATACTCGAACTATGCACATCACTCGATCCATCGCCTTGATCAACCGTGTCAGTTTATCCGGGAATTCGTATTTGTGCATAATCTGCCATAGCTGTTCTCGATCGATTGTATCATACGCCGATTTGAAATCGATGAACAAGTGATGTGTGGGCACGTTGTATTCGCGGCATTTCTGCAATACCTGGCGGATGGTGAACATCTGGTCCTTTCTAGTGCGTTCACCCATGAACCCTCTTGCAATCGGTGATAGACGGCGGTATAAAATTTGGGAGAGTAACTTGTAGGCAGCGCTCAGTAGTGTGACCGCGCGAAAGCTCCCGCAATCCAACTTATCGCCCTTTTTGTAGATGGGACACACGATACCTTCCATCCACTCCGGTAATACTTCCTCCTCCCAGTTCTTGGTAATGACCCAGTGTAGTACTCTCACCAGTGCTTCTCCATATAATTGTAAGACACCTTGGGCGTTAATAGGTAAAGAAAAGTTTATTATACCCTTATAGAGCAAAAATATTTGTTGAGATACCTCTAACTACATTTTTATGTGATTTACACAACTCTTCCGAATCAAACAAATCCACCATAGATCGTACAACAAATTCTTGCTTGAGTATGCACCCAGGTGCTTTTTGACTTATTTGACAAAAAGAATACCTTAATCTTGTACGAGTAACACTCGCATTCATTCCACGGTCTCTTGAATTCCGATCATTGACAGATTGAACTGTGATCTCCAACTGCGCCAACTCCGAACCACAAATCAGTGCATCGTTTTGATGTGTTCCAATTCGATAAAATCTCACCTAGATTCCTGCTTAAACACCAGCTGATTATCCATCACCGTCGCCGTCCGTTAATCCGAAGGTGTTTGAGATCACCCAGCGTGAGGCGGCCATCATCTCATTAGGATTTCAGAGGCGCGCGCGCTCGGCCACGCTTATCGTGTTGTGTTTTAAGGTGTTTGCTTAACGAGCCATCTGAATCCATAAAGACACCCGATGCGATAGATGCTGTGGAATGCCGTTCAAGATAATCAATCCCTTCCCGGCACCCAGCACCGAAAAAAAAAAACAGTTCCATCCAGCGATTATTCGCTGTGTGCTTCTATCTTAAGCGCGCGCACAATTCACTCCGACGACGACGACGGAGCAGAGCACAAAACGCAAAATCCGTCCCGAACCAATCCATTTCTTATCCCCCATTTGTACGAGATGATCCGCAACCGATTACTTCACCTTCGACCACGTTGCATTCATGCGATCCAGTCTCAGCTAAACGAACTGTTTTAGTGCGAGCATTCCCGTTCACCAAGGGGTCGCACACACGCGCGATGCGCTTTCTCACGCGAGATGTTCGACCGACCGAAAGACCGACCCCACAGAGATTGATGGGGCTGTGACGGATGATGAGTAGGACCGCTCGAGCTCGTCATCACTCAACACCAAGCAACAGGTTATTGGTGGGTGTGTAGGGAAGTAGATACGAAATGTACCTTTTGAGCGTAAACTGCGCCACTGCAGTACACTGCACAAGAGGTGTTCTAAGAATTCATACAGTCAGAAAAAAATGAGTTTTAGGCACCATTTTGTTCTCTATCAAGTTATAAATAGTGGTCCCTACAATCTTACTCTTCCTATTTTGATGTTTTGTTGTCCTTAACCCATATCCGCCCAGCGTCCTATTTATAGGACAGATGCCCCGAACGCCCAGCGTCCTATAAATAGGACAGTCCTTTGGATGTGAATATCTCCAGAATTATGCAAAATTTTAGAATACTTTCTTCAGAGAAGATGTTCTCCACACCCATACCTTGCTCATAGTGGACAATATAGTATGTGACTGGTTCACTAGGTGGCGTAAACGATGCTGCAAAGAATGTATTTTGTCACGATCTGTGAGCATCGTTTCCAATGCGAAAAAAAAGTTATTTCCCTGGAATCTTGACAATGATTAATAATTTATAGTTCATTTCTACGGCAGAGTTGTTAATCCCACATTCCTTAGGATGTGGAGGTGGTAGCAAGGATATTTAATTTCAAGATGGCGGCTTAGGTTCCAAGATGGCGGTCAAAACTCCAGAATATATGCTTTTTAACGACAATGCTGCTTCGGATACTATGCAATATGGGTATCTATCGATCGGGCTTCACAAGTACAACTCAAAAATGAATACCCGACGCCATTTTGAAATCAAAAATGGCGTACCATTTCCAATATGGCGACCATGAAATGGCAGTTTGATCTATAATACCATGCAATATGGGTATCTATCGATCGGGCTTGATGAGTAGAAGTCAAAAATCGTTATTTTACGCCATTTTGAAATCCAAGATGGCGGACCATATCCAATATGGCGGCCACGGAATGGTAGTTTGAGCTATGATACCATGCAATATGGGAACGTTCAAAAATTACGTCCAACATTTGGGGGAGGGGGGGGTCTAGGAAAGTGTGACAGTACGTGTATAAGGTATAGGGAAACAGCGTGACAGAGGGGAGATGGGGGGGTCTATAATTCCCGAAAAACGATGGACGTAATAAATGAACCTTCCCTATGGGTATCGATCGATCGGGCATGATGAGTAGAAGTAAAAAATCAATATTTACGCCATTTTGAAATCCAAGATGGCGGACCATATCCAAGATGGCGGCCACGGAATGGTAGTTTGAGCTATAATACCGTGCAATATGCGTATCTAAAGGGTAGATGGTAGGGTAGCGGGTAGGATAAAAGGTGGAGCAGACGGTCGGGTAGAGGGTTTGGGTGAATGATATAGTAGAGGGTGTGGAGTAGAAGGTTAGGGTAGAGGATACCCAAGCAGCACCTGCAACATCACCCAAAATGTGGTTTTCTATGCTTTGGTCTAAAAGAGTTGCAATAAAAGCGCACGCAACTTTCATCTTGTCAGTTGAGTTGCATTTAAACTCCGAATATCGTTAAGTTGCAGCTTTGTTTCATAGGAATTACAAATAACATCGTATTTAACATCGATTTATGGAGGCGGAGCTTACATATTCCTCACAAGTGGCAATACAGTCAGCTTGCATTAAATGTGTTATGTAACACACATGAAACTTCTTACTCTGGTTTGTTTGTTCAGATTAGGTTCCAAATGTGTTGCGGAAAACTTGCGCGTCTTTTCATTTTGACAGCTTTCTAACTTGTGGCAAAGACGTTACAATGAAGTAACGCGTAACTTCAGTAGCTTTTATGGTGCATTGAGCAGCAAATCTTCCACAGAGCTTCTGGTATAGTATGTAAGGTAAGTGGTTAATACTCCTGGTGTCCATGGTTCGAGTCTGAATATATGTTTTTTTTTTTCATTTTTTTATCATTCTCCCTGGCTCATGTTGCATAACGATTTAAAATTTGCGCTTTTTGCGTTCCAAAGAAGAAGCAATTGTGTTGTGTTGCCCTTAATTAGAACAGTGAATAAATTGCACTGATGTTGCTGGTACTGGCTTTGAAACAAGTCGTGTTGCTTGGGTAGGGTAGACGGTAGGGAAAAGGGTAGAGTAGAGAGTAGAATAGAGGGTAGGAAAAAGGTAGAGTAGAGAGGTAGGGTAGACGGTACGATTAAGCACAATATGGACTAAAGGGTACGGTAAAGGATATGGCAGTGGTTATAGCAGAGGATAGTTTAGAGGGTAGGGCAGATGGAAGGGGTTGAAGGTTATGATAGAGCGTAGGAAAGAGGGTTAGAATAGAGGGCAAAGAAGACAGTATGGTAGAGGCTAGAGAATAGGGTGAAGAATTGAGATGAGATTAGATGAGCTGAGGTTCTTTTTTTTTGAGATACCTTCAGGAATTCTTTCCAGGATTTCTTCAGGCATTCCTTTCGAGAATCTTCTCAGGTTTATTCCCGAGATTCCTTCAGATATTGCTTCCGAGATTGCAGTATGGATTGCTCCGGAGTTCTCTTCAGGGATTTTTGCAGGCGTTGTTTTGGAAAATCCTGAAAGGATTCTGTTAGTTATTCTTTTCTGTTTTCTTTCAGGGATTTGTGCTGGAATTCCTTCAAAGATTCCTTCCATAATTCCTGCTGTTATTCCTTAAGGGATCCCTCCCGAAAAAAAAAATGAAAAAATATATGTTTCTTCCGATATTGTTTTCAGGCAACCCTAGATCATAGAGACATCTTCTATGGTTCTTGCAGGAATGTCTGCTCAGCTGGCCGGCATTCCTGTCATGATCTCTCTAAGGAATACATCAGGTATTCTTTACGAGATTTCTTCAGGAATAACTTCAGGGATTTCTGCCAGAATTCCTTTAGAAAATCCTGAAAGGATTCTTTCAGAAATTTTACCCAGCATTCTTTCACGGATTTCTTCTGGAATTACTTCACAGAATCATTTTAGTATACTTTCAAAATGTTCTGTCGAAACATATTCAGAGAATCCTAATGGCATTCTTTCTATGAGCCGGGATCCTCGCTCGGGATTTATACAGCAATTCCTCCCGGGATTTTTTTCTGTGATTATTTCAGGGATTCCTACCAAGCTTTCAGTTGAGATTCCCTCAGAACTCTACCAGATATGACTTTCAGAATTCCTTCTGTATATCCTCCCGGGATTCATTCGGGGATTTCACATTATCTTTTCGATATAACTTTGTTAGTGTCCAGAATAACACCATAAAATTCACATTGTTCACGAATAAACAATCATGGAGTAGTACAAACATAAATGGAGAAGCCGTGTAGAGTATATCTGGTTGAAATTTTATATCAAAACATGGAATGATGATTAACCTGGGCGTGTTAGTAGAATACCTGTAAATACGAGACACCGAAGACGACCATATAGTTGAGGTTGAAGTACGTATCTGTCAAAGGAGACAAATTAAATGGAACATTACTTAACACGATTTTCTTTTTTAAGTGTAAAAAACTTCTGAAAAGTTTACTTATGGTGAGTACGTAAAGAGAGTTTGTTGGGTACTGAAGGAAAAACTCAATTACTTCATTAGAAATAATTATCTGTGTAAAATCTAATTTCTAAAGTATTTTAACGTTTGCTTATGCCACACATAGTGAGCTCTCTTTATTTGATTTGTTAAAAAAAATGAGAAAAGTTGAACACTGCAGTCGAAACTACATGAAATTACAAGAACCATGCATTGCATACTTTTAGGCGTTTATCGGGTTATATTTCTGCCCCAATTTATAAGTCCTTTTTCTATTATTTTTGAGTGGTTATCATCTCTCTCACTTGTTTAGAGCTGCATTTTATCTATACGGATCAGAATATAACGATAGCGTAGAAGTTGTGCTGAAGTAGAGCTCAGGAAAATTATCAGATATTGAGGACCTACAATGAAGAATTCTTTTGGAACTACACCATAGACTTCCATTTTTTTCATCAAATCATGCTTATTTTATTGGAACTTGACCTTTGATAACAAATTCATTTGAAGATTTAACTTGTGAGACACCTTGGGCGTTAACGGGTTAATCACGAACACACCGCGCGCACCCTGATTCCCCGAAATAAAATGGCATCAACTCATTAGCTTCCGAAGATATATTGATTCTTGGATTTCTTGAGAAATTCCTCCAGAAGTTCCTTCGAAAATTCTTCGAGGAATTCCTTTCAAGTAATTTCTTAAGAAATTTCTTTAGGAGTACCATCAGCAATTCCTCCAGGAATTCTTTGGAGAATTCCCGAAGGAGTTTCATCGGGATTTTTTTAAGTGTGTCTTTGGGAATTCCTTCAGGAGTTCCATAAGGAATGCATCCTGGTTTCCATAGGGATTTCTTTCAGGAATTCCAACGGAAATTGATTAAGGAGTTCTATCGGGAACTCTTTAAGGTTCACCTTCAGAAACTCCTCCAGGAGTACATTAGGGCATTTCTTCAGGAGTTTTCGGGAAATCCTCCAGTCATTTCTTAAACGATAACTCCAAAAAGTCTTATCAAAATTGAATCAGCAATTCTTCAAGGAATTTCTTCATAAATTTTTCCAGAAAGTCCTTGTATTTTTACCAAAAATTGTTCATGAATTGCTCTAGGAGTTTATTGACAAATTTATTCTTTTTTTCCTTAAAAATTCTTCATGAATTCCTACAGGATTTCAATTGAGAATTCCTCAAATGGTTCCATTGAGAGTTCCTACCAGAGTTTCTTCGGGAACTCCTGCAGAAGTTCTTTCAGTAATTCTCCCAAAACTTTATTCGAGACCTTCTTAAGGATTTCTTTCGGGAGTGCCTCGGAGCTCCTTTAGGAATTCCTCCTCAAGTTCCTACAGGAATTCCTCCAGGAATTCCATTGGGGAACCTTTCAGGACTTTTAATGAAAAATCTTTTTGGATCTGGAATTTCTCCAGGAGTTCCTTCAGAAATTCCTTAAACATTTTCATTGAGCATTTCTCCAGAAGTTCCATTGAGAATTCCACCAGAAGTTCGTACGAGAATTCTTCGAACAGATTCTTCGGGAATTTCTCAATCGATTCTTTCGGAAATGCCTCCAATAGTTCCTTCGAAAATTCCTCCAGGCGTTCGGAAATTCTTTCAAGACCAGAGTTGCACAATATCAGTCTTGTCAGTTTTCTACTGATATTACACCACTATCACTATAGACCGATCAGTACCAAGATGACCATTAGGCCGTCCCTTATTTTGCAAAATTTAGAAATGTTATAAGTTCGTTAGTGGAAAATGATCGTTTCAGCTAATAAATGATCGTGTCAAAATTTGAAGTCCGTATCTCAAGGCTAAGTGGTCCCTCAAGAGGCCTAAAGTTGTCAAAAATTGTATGGGAACAAAAAAACATGAGATTTTTTTCGACAAAACAAATACGCTATTCCACTAAAACCGGTGATTTTAGGACCCTAAAGGGCCAAAAATGTGCTTAGAATTGCAATATCTTTACTCGTTTCTAAGATATTGACAAAAAACAACTGAAAAATCAGCATTTTTGACCATTTTTTTTTAGATTCCAAAGGAAACTTACCCTATTTTGTTCAATAACTCAGAAACGAGTAGAGATATCGCAAATCTAAGCACATTTTTTAGCCCTTTAGGGTATTTTTTTGTCGAAAAAAATTTCATGTTTTTTTGGTCCCATACAATTTTTGACAACTTTAGGCCCCTTGAGGGACCACTTAGCCTTGAGATACGGACTTCAAATTTTGACACGATCATTTCTTAGCAAAAACGATCATTTTCCACTAACGAACTTATAACATTTCCAATTTTTGCAAAATAAGGGATGGCCTAATGACCATGACAGGCATCGACTTGATTTTTACCCGCACTCTAGATCAATATCAATGAAACTTGTCTATAGACAATATTTTGGTGGTTTCAGAAAAAAAACTCAATTTTTTAATGAGTAAAATGCAAAACTTACTATATTGTACTGTATTTCAAAATTCCATCCTGTTGAGTCTTCAGCCAGCCAGTCAGCCTATCAACATCGGACATTTGCTGACGATCACCGCAGCAGACGGATTTGCAATCGACCACGTTCTGATTGACGGATGGACCTCCCCGACATTATCGACATCAGGACCTATTGTGGACCATTATCTGGTGATGGTCAAACAGTGCCCAAAACTTTCCGTCATCAACAAATTACGGTACCGGCGACCGCCACGGTACAACCTAGAGCGACTGAAGAAACTAGATGTCGCCTCAGAATGCGCGCAGAATCTCGAGGCAGCGTTGCCAGACGAGGGCGAGTTCGATGTGGAGCCTCTAGTCTAGAGGATTGCTGAGAACAGTAAAAGCAGCCGTCAACGACGCACTGAGAGCATCATCGGGAAAAAAGAGTCGACGAAACGAATGATTCGACGAGGAGTGTAGGGCGATGTTGGAGCAGAAGAATAGAGCGTGGGCGGTAATGATGCAGCAAGGAACCCGGCAGGACTTAGAATGATACAAACAGAAGCAGAAACAACAGATCCGCCTCTTTCGAAGGAAAAAGAGCTGCCTTGAAGAAGCGGAATGCGAAGAAATACAACTGGTGTGCCGTTTCCATGAAACACGGAAGTTCTGCCAGAAGCTCGACGCATTCCGCAAAAGCTTCGTGCCGAGTGCCGAAATATGCAGGTATAGGGACGGGGGCATCATGACGGACGGGCGTGAGGTGATCGAAACGTGGAAGCAGCACTTCTATGAGGACCTGATTGGCGTGGAAATCGTAGGCACGGGAGACCACAACAACGGACGGAACGACTACGCCAATGCAGCGAAGGACGGAAATGAACCAACTCCCACGCTGACAGAAGTTAAAGATGCCATTCACCAGCTTAAAACCAACAAAGCAGCTGGAAAAAATGGTATCGGAGCTGAACTCATCCAGATAGGCCCAGATAAGTTGATCACCTGTCTGCACCGATTGGTAGTCAGGATCTTGGAAACCGAACAGCTACCAAAGCAGTGCAAGGAAAGGGGGAACTACTCCATTCACAAGAAAAGCGACACATTTGGAATGTGAGAACTTTCGAGCGATCATCATTTTGAATGCTACCTACAAAGTGCTATCACAGATCATCTTCCGTCGTCTGACACCAAAAACTAATGAGTTGGCGGGAAGTTATCTAGCCGACTTCATCATCAAAAAATCGTCTACTTTTTTTCCGGAAATTATTCCTGGAGTTCCATTAGAAATACCTTCAGTTGTTTCATCGGAAATTATGCCAGGAGTTCCTTCTGGAATTCCTCCAGAAATTCCATCAAAAATTATTCCAGGAGTTATCGTGAAAAATTTTCCAAGAGTTCTTCGAAAATTTCTTCTGGAGTTCTCTTTAGAATTTCTTCGGGATTTGTTCCGAAAGTTCTTTCGGAAATTTCTTCCAGAGCTTGTTTCAATGATTCATCCAGGAATACCTTAAATAATTCCAACAGGAGTTTTTTTTTTCAGAAATTTCGGAAAGAGTTCATTTAAGAAATTTCCCAGGAGTTTCTTTGAAGAATTCCTGAATGAATTCATGGAACTCTTGGTAGAAGGCTTGTAGAAACTCATGAAGAAACTCGTGAAAATATTCTCAAAGGAGCCCCTGGAGGCATCCCCGAAAGAATTCCTTGAGACTTTACTGAAAGAACTCCTTGAGGAATTCCCGATGAAACTTTTGAAAAATTTCCGAACGAGTTTATTGGAATAATTGCCGAAGAAACTCCTGGATGAATGCTAGAAATAATTCCTGGAGGACGTCCCAATGGAACTCATCAAGGAATTTCCGACGGAGCTCCGGGATGAATTCCCGATGGGAATTCTAAAGAATTTCCCGTTGAAAGCCCTGAAATAATTCCCGATAAAACTCGCAGAAACCTCTCGCCTTAAAAGGCATAGAGCTAGAGAATAAGAAGTTGCAGCTGGATGCGGAGGTCCTTGATTAATCTATCCGGTTGTGTTACGAGATCGAGAGGGAAGGGTGCAGCGATACTGGAAGCGTTTATTCGCAGCAAAGCTCACGCATTAAGGTAGAAAAGTGGCAGAAGAAGCAGGAAGAGATCATAAGTTCGACGATCGCGGTATCCGCAGAAATACCCTCGGAGGTCGATCTTCAGAAGGTAATCACGACGACCATCGGAACAGGTGCTAGTCAGGGCGGCGAAAAGCAGATGAAATCGAACATTCTCGATAGAGCCTTGCAAGGCATTTCCTTAGAAAATAGTAGTTGCAGAAAGCGAAGTGATTGGCGATTTTCCGGTACACACACTAGCCAAACAACCGTTGCTGAGACGCACAAACCAATCAATGCGAAATCCACTCAACCCAGGAAGGCAATCGGTACAGAGCCCGAGGGAGAATTCCGCTCAGAGTGCTGATCAGCATTGTTGGGGACCGAGCATGCAGCAGATTGCAGCACGGCAAGTTATTGCATAGGAGTTACCCACATTTATCGGAAACCCAAAAGACTTGTGGGTATTCAGATGCGATTAACTTGGCCAGAGTTCAACGGAGTTTGAAGGGTAATGACGGAGTCCGTAGTCGCTTGCTTCTTCCTACAGCCGTTCCACTCATTACTGCTTGGGAATCCATGGGAAACGACCTTGCAAGATTCGAGGAACATGTGACATCGACGGATGCTAGCTACGACATTATCCTCTGCTGCACTCGACGCAGAGGGAAAACGGAAATAAAGTGAAGGCTGACTCGAAGGCAGAAGGATCAAGTACGGTAACCTAGTGGACAGGACGGTGCTTTTTCAAATCGTTCCCGTATTAATGCTACATGGCAATAATCAAACGGTGGTAGCCGTGTATGCCTTTCTGGACGATGGATCGGCCAGCACTTTGCTGGACGAGGAGATTGCAAGAGAATTGGGTGTAACTATTTAACCCAGAGTTGATGTACAGTCAGGTTTTTTTTACGCGGTTTTTTTTTACGCGGTTTTCATTTACGAGGTTTTTTTTACGCGGTTTTTTGAATTAACGCGGTTTTTTTACGCGGATTTTTGAATTAACGCGGTTTATTTTTACGCGGATTTTTGAATTAACGCGGTTTATTTTTACGCGGATTTTTGAATTAACGCGGTTTTCATTTACGTGGATTTTTAATTTTAAGCCGGAATTTTTCCAAGCATTATTATAGAGTTTTTCTACATATTTCTGTAGTTTTGGTGCTTAACAGCATTAAAAAGGTAGAATATGATGCAGAGTAATTTTCTGGACATCCAAGGACATCCAAACTGTTCTTGAGTTTAGATCTTAAAGTCTACGTCTGTAACGGTAACCTCTTGCATTATACAAAGCAACGACTTGTAATCTATTATGCCCAGTAAGTCTTTAAAAGTTCAATAGACAGTTTCAGATCAGTCGGGATATCCTAGGTCATCCAAACTGTTCTTAAGTTTAGATCCCATACTCTACGGGTGCAGCGGTAACTTCTTGCATTATACAAAGCAACGATTTGTAATCTATTAAGCCCAGTAAGTCTTTTGAAAGTTCAATAGATAGTTTCAGATCAGTCGGGATATCCTAGGTCATCCAAACTAATCTGGAGTTTAGATCTTAAAGTCTACGGGTGCAGCGGTAGCTTCTTGCATCATACAAATCAACTATTTGTAATCTATTATGCTCAGTAAGTTTTTACAAGTTCAATAGACAGTTTCAAATCAGTCGGGATATCCTAGGTCATCCAAACTATTCTGGAGTTTAGATCCTAAAGTCTCCGGGTGTACCGGTAACTTCATTCATAATACAAAGCTACGACTTGTAACCTTTCATGACTTACTGAACATCTCAAAGTTTAATAGACAGCATCAGATCTGTTGAGATGTCTAAGGACATCAAACCGTTCTTGAGATTACATGAACTTTTTTCATTGTACAAATCTACGATTTGTAATCTATTATGTCCAGAGATTATTATTATATCTATTATTGTATCTATCTATCTATCAGATAATTATGTCTATTATGTCCATTTCTGGCTGTTCAATTGGCTGATTTGAAATATTTTAAAACTATTTTGGAATAATTATTGATTTAAACCCTGTCTAATTATGTATAGTTACTATTTTTAGCTTGAGAAACTACTGTCATAGCCATAGACTTTAAAAACTGAGCTCCAGAACACTTAGGATTACCTGGAATATCCCAAAATTTTCTAAGAATGCTTTGTGACCTTTAACTATCAACCCACGAGCAATCTCGCTGTTGTATTTTGTACAACACGTTGAAATAATCTCGCTTTTCGTGTTCAGCATTAGCGTGGTGCTGACGGTGGTGGGCAACCGCGCGAGTTACTGTAGGTTAAGTGAACATGATTTACTGCCTGTAGTTTGACACTTATGCGACAACTGTGAGATGGAGTCTTAACAACGAACCGGTTTAAACCAGTGTTGCAAAACTTCATCTCATTCATTTGAACATTAACCTACAATTATTTTTAAACATTTTTCCTTCTACATATTCATGTTCAAAACCATTTCATTCAATCAGAGCACCTATCAAATGAGAAGCGAATCCTTGTCAATTGAATACATTGTCACTCGAATGAGTAGCTGGGCACGATACACGAGAAAACCATGCAAAATTCCGCCAGACTGAAAAAATATCGAATGTCGGGTCAAAGTTGGGTCAATTTTTATCGAATGTTGAGCCACTGTTGGACCAACATCGACCAAGTATTGGGTCCATGTTGGGTTTGGTGGCCAAAATAAAAATAGGTGAATGATAGGTTGATGTCGGGTTTGACGTCATCAATGATGGTAAAAGCTTTAAACCTTTAAACAATAGCTTGGCAGTTTGTGTAACTTGTAGAAATTTTGAGTGACAGGCAAAAATCTTAAAATGTTGTCTTAAAATAATTCGTTGAGTTCATTTTTTAATATAAAATCAAGAAGGAAATTATTGAGTTAAAAGTGGTTTTCATTTACGCGGATTTTTGAATTAACGCGGTTTTCATTTACGCGGATTTTTGAATTAACGCGGTTTTTTTACGCGGATTTTTGAATTAGCGCGGTTTTTTTTACGCGGATTTTTGAATTAACGCCGTTTTATTTTTACGCGGTTTTTTTTTTACGCGGTATGTATCCCCCGCGTAAAAAAACCTGACTGTATTTGCATTGCAATCGCTTCGATATGCAGAAATGGCAGATGCTTTCCCGTACCTGAAGGGGATGCCAATCAGAGGGTATGAGCACGCGCTTGATAAGGTCACATCACGGCACGTCCCGGTGATGCTGAAGATGCGGGTAGGTCAACCCGGAGAATCTATTGCGTTCAAGTCCCGACTCAGGTGGACGATGTATGGATCGCGGAACGAGAACATCGACAACGCACATAGTTTCCGTATATGCGAATACAAAGACGACCAGGCACTTCACGATTTAGTGCATACATTCTTTTCTGTAGAAAGCGTGGGTGTTGACGCCCGAAATCGGCGGAAGTACAATGAGCGAAGCGGGTTTTAGAGAGTACCACTAAGGGTATTAGAGAACGTACCGAGAGAGGGCTTCTTCTGCGGGAATATGATCGATTTGAATTTCTGGACAAGGATGGGAACACTCACTTGCAAAGAATTACACTCATTTGCAGTTTTCTCAGTTCAGAAGCGTGCAATCAAGAAACGATATATGGACGACTTTTACCTTGTGGTTTTGTCTAAAAGTTTGCCGAATAGAGCAGGGGTCGTCTATGCATACCACAGTCGTAGGGGGCCGCGAAGGCATGTCTCCACGAGTTGAATGTAAATCACGCTCACCTCGTGGAGAGTCGCTTTCACAGCTCTGTCACGACTTTGGGATTCGTGTGCGACCCTACTCTATTGGGCAAAGTTTTAGATCAATCCACAAGGCAAAAGTCGTCCATATATCGTTTCTTGATTGCACGCTTCTGAGCTGAGAAAATAGCAAGTGAATGAAACTCTTTGCAAGTGAGTGTTCCCCTCCCTGTTTCTGGATAGTTACCCGATGGCAGTTCGGCGTTGGCAGTGCTTGGAGCGGCATACCAGAAGAAAGGATCATACATCAAGCGACCCGGACGAGCTCAGAACGGTGGATCCGAAGCGTTTCAGGGCGCTTCAAGAGGTTTTTTTTTTAAGCGGGCTTTTAGGAGGCCTCATATGCTCTCAGGCGAACTTCGCGGGGGTTTCAGAGGCGTTCCAAGAGGTTTTAAAGTGTTTCAAGGTATTTCCTGGATGTTTCAAAGGGCTATAGAGGCTCTAAGGGAGCTTCATGATGCTTTCAAAGGAGTTTCATATATATATTTACAAGCGTTTCAATGCGTTTCAGAAATGTTTTAGAAGGCTTCGGAGGCTCTCAGATGTTTCATGGAGGTTTCAGAGGCGTTCCAACGCGTTTCAATGCGTTTCAGGGCGTTTCAGGTGGGATTTTAGTGGGCTTCAGAGGCTCTCAGGTGAATTTTACAGAGGTTTCGTGGGGGTTTTAAAGGCGTTTCAAAGCTTTTCATGGCGTTTCAAGGCGTCTCAGGGCGCTTCAGGAGGTTTCCAGGGGGCAGTGTTTGGAAGCCTAAATAATAACTGAACCACTCAGCAGTTTTTCTTCCCTTTTGCAATAAAAATCATGAGTTATGGTAACATTCTGACAAAAATATTTTTGCCGAATGCTTAGCTTTCCTTATTGTCCCTGAAAATCGTCTCACTTGATTGCGCTTTCGTACTGAGCCGAACAAGAGAATGACGATCATTTCGGGAAACGTTTCCGTGTACATTGCTTCACTATTTGTTACATTCGGCGAGTATGACACACGCTGAATATGTATATATATACTCAGTAATTCGCGATAAATTCCAAACGATGCCCGGGGGTTTTCAAAGGGCTTCACAGGCTCTCAGATGAATTTCACGTAGATTAAGCGGCGTTTCAAACCGTTTCAAGGTGTTCCAAGTCGATTCAGGAGGTTTCCTGGTGTTTTGAGGGGGCTTCAAAGCTCTCAGATCAATTTTACCGAGAACTCATGGGGGTCTTAGAGGCGTTTCAAAGCGATTCAAGGTGTTTTAGGAGTTTTCCGGGAAGTTTAAGGGGGCTTCAGAGGCTAGCAGGTGAATTTTACGGTGGTTTCATGGGAGTTTAAGAGGCGTTTCAAAGCGTACTTTTTTCTTGTACTTTACTACATTACGTACTTTACATTACTTTACTATGCTTTATGTGTAAAAGTGGCGCCAAACAGGCAACTGCATCGTAGTTCTGCTACCCAGATTGATTTCGAAATTGGCTGACGAAAAGTTTGTCTGGGACAAATTTGGCCTATGCTGTGGGCCTATGTTACGAGAAAACGGAGCATAATTCGTGGAGAATGGCACAATAAATGTGACCGAAACGTTGGATGAAAATTTAAGAATTCGTTTTTGAGATGTTCCTCCCAAGACTAAAGGGCATAACCTCCAAACATTTACGACCATAGTTACATGAGTCTGTGTGAGTATGACCTTCAGTCATTGAGCTCTTAGAGACAACCAAATAGGATCCGATGACCTATACTCAAGGAAGCTCTTGGAGATCCTCAAACCCTAGGAGGTTCTGGGATACCCCTATACAGGCTGAGAATGTGTGAGTATGAACCGCATTCATATTTTTCGTAGATGCTCTAGTACTAGTAGCTCTCGTAGATTTGATGACCTTTACTCAAGGGAGTTCTTGGAAACCTTCAAAGAATCATCGAACCTTAGCCATATAGCTCTTCGAGACAACCAACTACGTTGATAGATCCGATGATTTATACCAGGCCTGCTCAAACTTATTCGCGGGCCACTGGTAAAGCTCCATACCAGTCGAAGGGCCAGAAATAAAAATTCGATAATAATATTTTTTTTTTCTTTTCTGAGAATTGCTAGATAATAGGAAAGAACTTAAATAATTTTCAAGATGTAACTTTTTTCAGTTTAATAATTGGTTTCTAATGAAATTTTAAAGTTTTTTTGAAAATTCTTGCAGAGTATTGGAATTCAGAACAGTTTTCAGAAGTTTTCAATGACATTTATCTATGTAGTACCAGACAGAGCTATTGATTGGCACAAAAATAGAATCTCTAAAGCTTTCAAAATTGTTATTTAATTTTTCATGTTTTTCTGAAATTACTCGAAGTTCATGACGTAATGTTTTTATTTTGTTTTGCAATATTATCAAGAGAATTTTCACAAACACATAAATTTTATTATTGAGAATCTTTTACTTCAAATCTGTAGGAAACTCAAACCAAATGTTTGCATATTTTTATACCTTTTGAAAATTTTACAAAAAACTCTCGAAAAGTCATTTTAAAATTGTCAAAATACATTTCCATTGAAAAAGGAAAATATTCAGAATTATTATTCCTCGGGTTCTATTATTTTTATATAATCGTACCGCGGACCGCACAAAATGCCCCGGGCCGTACGTTGGGCAGCCCTGATCTATACTCAAGAAAGTTAATGAAGATCCTATATAAACTGACAATGAACTCACCACTTGACAACACATAGTTACATTAGGCTGTGTAAGCATACATTTCGTTCATAGAGTGTAAAATTAGCAAACGTTTAAATACATAAAAATAAAAATTGAAAAAAAAAACAGATTAATCCACCTAGTGGCGATAGTGCCTTTCTCGTCGAATAAATACTGATGATCTTTCCGTTGACGTTAGCAAAAATGTTCCTGAGTTATAGAAAAGCAACAATTTTAACAAAGCCACCATCGATTTGGGAAACTTATTGGTGGTACATATTTCGATGTTATGTTCAACAGCAAAACAGTGTTGCAAAATGCATTGGGATCATTATGGCCCCATGAAGAAGGTTAACTTTCTTTACAATCACAGGTCACTTTGTGATCTTCGACAAAGTTTTTTAGCACACTTTAGGCTATATTTTATGTATTATCATTGGTAACACGATCCATGTGAAATTTGACCTCCTTACGAGAAAAATGCAGAACATGGAAATTTTCCATTCAAATTTCAATCGCTATGAGAAGAGCGAGGGCTCAACCAGCCGCATCCACATTGTGAGCGGTAATTTTAGAAGCAAAAGGAGATTGAAGATTGAAAAATCTTTATTCGGTGTTGATGCGATCATATTTTAATTTTTCCATAATACGTTGATCCATCCTACTATATATTTACACCGCAGGAATCTGAAATGGTGTGATTTGATGAGATCGCTTTGGTCACGATTATGTTCTCTTGCATTTCTCACCATTTCTTCACTTATAATCTTACTCAACGTTTATCGTTTTGACGTTTATTTTGTACACTTTCATAATTCCGATATTTGATGTGCAGCTTGCATGGGTTTTATTCAATTTTACGTTTGACCACTTCTGGCGGGACCGATTCCGGTTATCTCAAATATGGTCTAAGACTATGTTCTTGTCAACTGTTCATCGGGTTACCTAAAAGCCGAATATTAATGTGATCTGAGGCTATTTTCTTGCTAACCGTTCGGCAAATTTTTGAAGAATCCACGATTTTATGTGTCGCATGCATGATTTTGGTTCACTTCTATTTAATCACTTCCAATGGAACACCCGCAACCGATTCCAAAATACTGTTAGTAGTTCTAGATGTGGCCTGAGACTATTTTCTTGTTGACCACCAGTTCTGGAACACTACCGGTTCTCCCAAATATGGTCTGCGATTATTTGCTGGATAACCGTTCATCATGTTACTGAATAAGTCAATGATATGTCGCATGTATGGTTCTCTTTTACATTTGACCATTTCTGGCGGGACACCCGGAATCGGTTCCGTAACACACTGATATGGCTTGCGTCTATTTTTTTGCAACTGTTCATCATGTTACCTAAAAAACCACGATACCTCAATGTATGGGTTTGGTTTGAGCCTATTTCCTTGCTAAGTTTATCAAGCTATCAAAAAGCCGCGCTTTGCTGTTTCGCATACATGGGTTTGGATCAATTTTATATTTAGCCGCTTTTGGAGGGAAACTTGGAACTAGTTTCGGCACTACTAGCAGTTCCTAATGTGGACTTAGCCTACTTCCTTGATTAGCGGTCATCAAGTTGTCGGAAAAGTCATGATTTGATGTGCCACATGCATAAGTTTTGTTCACTTTTATATGCGGCCACTTCCGGCGGGACACCCGGAACCGGTTCCGAAACACTACCGGTCCAGATACGGTCTGAGTCTTTTTTTATGCCAACCTTTCATTATCATAAAAGCCGCGCTTTGATATGTCGCATGCATGGATTTGGTTTACTTTTATATTTGGCCACTTCGGATGTCCCGGAAACCGGTTCCGGAACACTACCGGTTCAGATATGGTCTGAGACTCTTTTCTTGTCAGCTTTAATTAGGTTATCAAAAAAGCCCCGCTTAGATATGTTGCATGCATGGATTTGATTTTTTATATTTGGCTACTTCCGGCGGGACACCAGGAACCGGTTCCGGAACACTACCAGTTTAGATACGGTCTGAGACTGTTTTCTTGCTAACTGTTCATCAAGTTATCGAAAATGCCGCAGTTTGATCACTTTTATATTTGGCCACTTCCAGTGGGACATCCGGAACCGGTTCCGGAACACTATCGGTTCAGATATGGTCTGAGATTGTTTTATTGCTAACTGTTAATCAGGTAATCGAAAATGCCGCAGTTTGATGTGTCGCATGTATGTGTTTGTTGCATTTTTATGTGTGGCCCCTTCCAAGGGTACTGGTCCGGAACACCTAAATGGCCATAACTCCGGAACGGCTGGACCGATCCGAACCATTTTCAATAGGAAACAATGGGACCAGATTCCGAGTCGAATGAACCGTCGGTCATTAAAATCGGTTGAGGTTTACTGCCAAAAAGTGATGTGAGTTTTTTTGTACACACACATACAGACACACACACATACACACATACATACATGGGGCAGCAGGGACGAAAGTCCTGGGGCCTGACGCACCCCCCCGCTTGCGAGTCAGCCGCGTAGTCGCCGGCTAAGAATAGGACTACTAACCCCAATTCAAGGTGTCAAGCGACCCGTGCTGAGGAATGAGTGATCGAGGGGGTGAAAAAGATGCTCGATCTTTAACGGAGCCTGTGGGGTACCTGGGCACCCCCCACAGTAAGCTGTCCCTTACCGCGTTAATGCAGGGCTCTGGCGTGGTGGACATTCTTTCCCGTGCGACTCGTGGGATTAATCATGAAATCAAACAAATCAAGCAATCAAAATTCAGGTGGAAGTAGTGGTGGGATCAACCCCTTCGCAAGAAGCGGGTTGATGAGATCTCCGACAAGGAGAAGTGAGGAGATAGGCGCTGGGAGTTGCGTACGCAGCTCAAGCGTGGGTGCTCCAGTCCACTTCCCGGCAAGCCAGCCGGTGGAGGTTATGGACGGAGCGTGGTTGTTGAGGGCCGTCAACCGAGGATCCAAAGGACGGTCCGCAATAGAGGTGGCTGAGCAGCAGCTTGGCAAAATCATCGACTTTGCGTCCACTAAGTCGAACATAAGCAAGGACCTGAAAACGGCCTTGCTTCGACTTAGGGCGTCGATCGACGATGCCAAGCAGGAGCACGCGGCACTCGCGTTGCTGACTGCTGCAGCAGCGGAGCCTGCAAATGAGAAAGTGCCGAAGTTTACCCAAACGGAGGCCTTCTCCTTCGCAGGAAGTCCAAATAAGGCGGAAGCGACTGCTCGCGACAAACGGGGCAAGCAATCGCAGAAGCGGGCGAGGCAACCGTCAGGCGAGGAGCTGTCTGGCGGTGCCCGCAAGGCCAGGCGAATCATTACCCCGAAAGTCGGTAATAATGCCGGAAGGTCGGACCCCAGCCAGGGTTCCCGGAAAGCTGGGAAGGGTGGGCCTGAAAAGGCTGGCCCGTCCCGGAACGATGGGAACAAGGGGTTGCGACCGCTAGTGGGCCCTCAACAGCCACAGAGTAGGGCGATCCAAGGGGAGGACCCCCCTTGGACGAAGGTAGAGCGGAAGAAGAAGAAGGCGAATCCGCAGGTAGTAGCGCAGGACGCCAAGCCAAGGCGTAGGAGGGCAGGTGCCAAGCGCGAGAAAGGCGACGCTATCGTCATCAAGACGGAACAGTCCAAGTACTCGGACGTCTTGAAGATGATGCGAAGCGACGCCAAGCTTGAGGGTCTTGGAGCCGACGTACGCAGTATTAGACGTACTCGTACGGGCGAGATGATCCTGAAGCTGAAGCGCCAGAAGGAGCACAAGGGCGCCGCCTATAAGAGGCTGGCAGAAGAGGTCCTTGGTGAGGGTGTGCAGGTGAGGGCTTTGACACATGAGGCGACTCTGAAGGTCAAGGACATCGATGAGATCACCGAAGTGGAAGAGCTCGTCACGGCACTGCGGCAACAGTGCGATGTGCAGGTGGCCGCCGCAGCCGTTAAGCTACGGAAAGGGCCAGCAGGGACACAGGTAGCTTTGGTTCAGCTACCTGTGGCGGACGTCAAAAAGTCCGTTAAAGTAGGGAGCATAAAGGTGGGTTGGTGTGTATGTCACCTGGCATTCCACGAGCCACCAGAGGTTTGCTTCAGGTGTCTGGAACCAGGACACAAGTCGTGGGACTGCAAAGGCCCCGACAGGCGCAAACTGTGCAGGCGATGCGGCGCTGAAGGTCATAAGGCCCAAAGCTGCACGAGTCCGCCCATCTGCATGATCTGTACCGGGAAATCCTCGAACAACAGACATCCGATGGGTGGTCCAAGGTGCCCGGCCTTCAAGAAAGCCGCAGTGAACAACAAATCACAGTGCAGGTAACGCAGCTGAACCTGAACCACTGTGATGCGGCTCAGCAACTGCTTTGTCAGGCAGTTTCTGAGTGGGAGACGGATATCGCCATCATATCGGACCCATACCGAGTACCCGCCGGCAACGGCAACTGGGTCGCGGATGGGACCAGAAAAATGGCGGCGATATGGACGACGGGTAAATACCCCGTTCAGGAGTTGGTGTCTACTACCTATGAGGGCTTCGTGGTCGCCAAAGTAAACGGGGTCTTCTTCTGTAGCTGTTATGCGCCTCCGCGGTGGCCGATCGAGCAGTTCACGCAAATGCTGGACCGCTTAACGACCGTGCTAACAGGGCGAAGGCCGGTGGTAATAGCGGGCGACTTTAATGCCTGGGCCGTGGAATGGGGAAGCCGTTTCACGAACCAGCGGGGTCAGATCCTGCTAGAAACACTGGCCATCTTAGATGTCGACTTGGCTAATGTCGGTACCAAGAGTACCTTTAGTCGGAATGGAGCGGAGTCAATTATTGACGTGACCTTTTGCAGTCCTGGCCTAACAAGTAGTTCGAACTGGAGAGTAGATGATGGCTACACTCACAGCGACCACCTGGCGGTTCGCTACAGTATCGACTACAATAACAGCATACAGCGGATAGAAGAAGAGGCGGCTAGGTCAAGGCCAAGCCCTCGCAGGTGGAAGACATCATACTTCGACGAAGGGGTGTTTAGGGAGGCGCTCCGCCGTGAGCGAAACTTAATCGGTTTAGAAGGCGACGAGCTGGTAGCGGTGCTCTCACGTGCGTGTGATGCGACCATGCCTAGGCGAGTCCACCCTAGAAATGGGAGGCCACCGGCTTACTGGTGGACCGACGCGATTGCGGACCTGCGCCGCGCCTGCCTAAGGGCTAGGCGGCGGATGCAGCGAGCACGATCAGAGGAAGAGCGAAACGAACGGCGGGTGGTGTTCGCCGCTGCAAAAGCCGCGCTTAAGACCGAGATAAGAGCAAGCAAAAAGGCCTGCTTTGAGGGTCTCTGTCAGAGTGCCAATACGAACCCGTGGGGTGACGCCTACAGGATCGTTATGGCCAAGACGAGAGGTGTGATGGCTCCTACAGAGCAATCTCCAGAGATGTTGGAGGGGATCATTGGAGGACTTTTTCCGCGTCATGATCCTAGTCCTTGGCCTCCTTTCGTAGGACAGCCGGGGACTGGGGCTGGCGATGAGGAGAGGGTCACCGATGTGGAACTTGCGGGGATAGCTAAGTCCCTTAGCGTAGGTAAGGCCCCAGGTCCGGACGGAGTTCCGAACCTGGCCTTAAAAGTAGCTATTGCAGAGGCTCCCGAGATGTTCAGGTCTGCTATGCAGAAATGCCTGGACGAGGGAGTTTTCCCAGAAGCTTGGAAGAGGCAGAGCCTGGTACTATTGCCAAAGGCGGGGAAACCACCCGGAGACCCGTCGGCATATAGACCAATATGCTTGATTGACACGGCGGGGAAGGTGCTCGAAAAGATCATCCTCAATAGAATGTTGCGGTTCACCGAGGGCGAAAATGGTCTTTCGAGTAACCAG
Source organism: Aedes albopictus (assembly GCF_035046485.1). Lineage (NCBI taxonomy): Eukaryota > Metazoa > Arthropoda > Insecta > Diptera > Culicidae > Aedes > Aedes albopictus. Next base: position 271,839,010 of record NC_085136.1, read on the forward strand.
TACGGCTTCCGGAAGGGGAGGTCCACCGTAGACGCTATCTTGTCGGTTACAAAAACCGCCGAGAAAGCACTCGAGCCTAAGAGGAGGGGAATCCGCTTTTGCGCGGTAGTGACTCTGGATGTAAGGAATGCGTTTAATAGCGCCAGCTGGTCTGCTATTGCCGATGCGCTCTTGCGTCTGGGGATACCGGAGTACCTGTACAAGATTCTCGGAAGTTACTTTCAGAATCGTGTACTAGTCTACGACACGGAGGTGGGTCGGAAGTGCTTTCACATAACCTCAGGAGTCCCGCAAGGTTCCATCCTGGGTCCGGTGTTATGGAATGTCATGTACGACGAGGTGTTGAGGTTAGAGTATCCAGTGGGAGTGGTGATTGTCGGATTTGCCGACGACATTACGCTCGAAGTCTACGGTGAAACGATCGAGGAGGTAAAGTTGACTACCAACCACTCGATCAAGGTTGTGGAGGCGTGGATGCGGTCCAGGAAACTGGAGCTGGCTCACCACAAGACAGAGGTGACGGTTGTTAACAACCTGAAGTCGGAGCAGCAGACGGAGATCAGTGTAGGAGACTGTACTATCCTGTCAAAGCGCTCCGTCAAACACTTGGGCGTGATAATCGACGATAAGCTTACTTTCGGTAGCCACGTCGATTATGCCTGTAAAAGAGCCTCCACAGCTATTGCGGCACTGTCCCGGATGATGTCCAATAGCTCTGCGGTGTACGCCAGTAAGCGCAAGCTTCTGGCTAGTGTTGCTACATCCATACTTAGGTATGGCGGCCCGGCGTGGGGCACCGCGCTAAGTACTAAATGCTACCGACGGAAGCTGGAAAGTACTTACAGGCTTATGTGCCTGAGGGTTGCGAGCGCGTACCGTACCGTGTCACACGACGCTCTCTGCGTCATTACTGGTATGGTGCCTATCAGCATTCTTATCAGTGAGGACATGGAGTGCTTCGAAATGCGCGGCACAAGAGGCATACGCAGGACTGTCAGGATGGCCTCTATGGTCAAATGGCAGCGCGCGTGGGACAGCTCCACCAAAGGAAGGTGGACCTATAGGTTGATACCGAGGGTAGATAGTTGGATTAATAGGCGCCATGGGGAAGTCACATTCCACCTGACACAGGTCCTTACAGGTCATGGTTGCTTCCGACAGTATCTACACCGTTTCGGGCATGCGGATTCTCCCGAATGCCCAGTGTGCAATGGTTTAGAGGAAACGGCGGAACACGTTTTGTTCGTGTGCCCGCGTTTTCGCACAATGCGTGACCGCATGCTTGCCACATGCGGGGAAGACACAACTCCGGACAACTTGGTCCAGAGGATGTGTAGGGATGAGTTTGGCTGGAACGCCGTTTCAACGGCTATTACCCACATCGTCTGGGAGCTACAGAGGAGGTGGCGCGTGGACTCGGAGAATGGCTAGTCCAGATGCAGTACAAGAGGTGGTCCAGGGGTTCGGAGTCGGCTTCGTAGGTCATACCGGTGCCCTGCGGTCGAGATCGACCCTTACAACGATTAAGTGGCCGCGGAGAGGAAGTCCCGGTAGCGGTGCTGTCGTGGCGTCGGTCTACTGGGTTGGATCCGAGCCCGCGGTTGGAAAGGGGTCCCCGGCAAGGGTCGGGGTAGGTGAGATCCTGCTGTCTGCAACCTACGGGTGCATCTGATAGGGCCTGAAGGGTAGTGATACCCTTCCTTGCGGGCAGGTCAGATCGGGTTGCACGTGGGCATCAGTTCTTGATGTCCGCTCAGCAGTAGGGCGCGGGCGGGGTTGACCCTGCCCGCCTTCCGAGGACAAAGGGAGTGGCGAGGACCACTCGGGAAACTGGCTAAGCGCCAGCATGCTACCGTGATGGACTCTCCAAAGCGAGTCATCGATGTTCGTTGCTGCAGGCTACGCAGCTAACCTTGTGGGTGCGATGTGCACTAGCCCCTCTCTGAAGCAATACCTTCTTGGTGGTTCCGGAGAGACGTAGGGTTTGGCGACCATAGGAATGGTTTAGTGGGTACGAGGAGAGAGTAGTCCTGGATTTTACTTTTGTTGTAGAAGACAGCCTGTCAGACCTACACTACCCTAACCTTCTGTTAGGGTGTCTGTTGAGCAGATTATCCCCCTATGGTTTAGAAGGAAAAAAAAAAAAAGAAAAAAAAAAAAAAAACACACATACATACACACAGACATCACCTCAATTCGTCGAGCTGAGCCGATTGGTATATGTGATTTGACCCTCCGGACCTTCTATCAAAAAGTCATTTTTGGAGTGAACATGTAGCCTTACTTAATATGTACCGTACTTCTTAGTGTACGAGAAAGGCAAAAACATTCATAGTGCTCAAAAAGATCATTGATTACACAGTTCAGATGACCTAATCTCCATGGAGTTCTCGGATACAATCATAGAATTTAAGACTTGATAGAACATAGATGCTAGAGGCTGTGTGAGTATGAATTTATTCAAAATCCCAATAGATACATCTAGTTACTCTCGTGGATTCGATGATCTCTACTAAAGGGAAACCCTTGAAGAATCATTGAAATCACTAATCTATAGATCTTAGCTACCTGAGGCTATGTGAGTACCTGAATCATAAACTGTTGATGTTTATGTTTGGATATTTTGGCTTTTAGTCTTGGAAGGAATAACTCGAAAATGAATTCTAAAGCTTTTAATCCGTCGTTTCGGCCACATTTATTGTGACTTTCTCAAGGAATTAACTATGTTCCGTTATATCGTAACATAGGCCCACAGCAGTGGCTGACTTTGTCCCAGACGAACATATCGTCTGCCGCCCGCGGGGGTGGCTCGGTAAAGGGAAATACCGAAAATGATTTTGGTCACAGTACTACGATGCAGCTGCCTGTTTGACGCCACTTTTACTCTTGTTATTTTGAATCTTGTTGCAGCATAGGACAAAGTCGGCCTATGCTGTGGGCCTATGCTACGGAAAAACGGAACATAGTTAATTCCTTGAAAAAGTCACAATTAATGTGACCGAAACGTCAGATGATAATTTACGAATCCGTTTTCGAGTTATTCCTCCCAAGACTTAAAGTCATAACCTTCAAATTATGTCATAAAGCTCTGAGAGACAACTAAATTCGTTGGTAGATCCGATGACCTCAACGGAGTTCTTGGAGGTCCTCAAACAGAAACTGAACCCATAACTTGACAGCACATAGTTACATAGGGCGGCGAAAGCATGAGTTTTATTCATAATTCCTCAATAGGTCACTGAATGCGTTAGTAGATCAGATGGCCCATACTCCAGTAAGTTCTTGGATACCCTTTTGGCTAAGAATAGCACTACGGACCGCCTGTTCCAGTGGTAGGAATCCACTAATCAGGTGACCCCTAATTCATGGTGTTATGCGGCTTTATGCTTACCGTGCCTAGGAATGAATGGCTAGGGGGGTCTAATAAAAACCTAACCGCTAACGGAGCCTGTGGAGTACCAGGGCACCCTCCACAGTATTTGCCCTTACTGTGCTAACCGGAGCAATAGCGCGGTGGACCTTGTGTTTCTCCGAGACAATCAGCTGCACTTCTTCAATCTCATACTTGAGGCTGAATAAGGGCGGGATTATGAAGATGTTATTAATTAGTTTAGATTTTCACCTATATGGTTTCGCATTATGCGTTTTACACAGTGTATTCTGTGCATCCTCGCCTTTGGCGCACTCAATTCGATACCGATCTGGCTTTATTGTTGCTGTTCTTTTTTGTGCTGTGATTGTTAAGAGTTTAATCTTGCCTAGTTTGGGTAGTGGCTACGGTTAGGATAGCTCAGATCAATCTTCAGCACAAAAGAACAGCAACGATCAATCTTTGTAGACTTATGCAAAATGGTACAGCCCAAGTGGCGTTAGTCCAAGAACCTTACTTTCGTAAGGGGAATTTCTATTTAGGAAACCTTGTGAATCCGGTGTTTGCTACTTTCAGTAAAAATGAAATGGCAAACTCACGTGTCATGCCTCGAGCATGTGTGCTTGTCAACAACGCAATCGTTGCTACACTCATCTCTGAACTAACTACCAGAGATGTATGTGCTATCATAATAGATGTATCTGTTGGAAACCTCAACAGGAAATACGTTTATTGTTCGGTTTATTTACCGCATGATGAACCATCCCCTACGGATGCTTTCAAGCAAGTCATTGCATACTGCACTTCAAAAGGCCTTCCGCTAATTGTTGGTAGTGATGCTAATGCTCACCATATAATCTGGGGCAGCTCAGACATCAATTTGAGAGGCTCCAGTTTGATGGAATACTTGAGTAGTACAGATCTTGGATTACTTAACATAGGCAACCGCCCAACCTTCATGGTATCTGGTAGAGAGGAAGTGTTAGACATAACGCTTTGCTCTAGCAGAATTAGTCATGAGCTGACCAATTGGCATGTGTCAGATGAAGAATCTTTATCTGATCATCGTTACATCTTGTTTGAACATGTGAATTTTACTTCGCAAACTTTGCGTTTCAGGAATCCCCGGTCAACCAACTGGGATCTCTTTACCGATGTGGTTGCAGCCAAATTTCATGGATACTCACCATCAATTGACACTCCAAGTGATTTAGATGATGCCGTTGATATTACAACGGCCTTCATCATGGAAGCTTTTGAAGAAGCCTGCCCTCTGCGGTCTGTGAAGACCACAAGAGGAACCCCTTGGTGGAACTCCGATCTGGCGAAGCTCAGGAAACAATGTAGAAAGAGTTGGAACAGACGACGTTCGGCTGGATCGGAGGCTTTCAGGTCGGCTCGCAAGGCCTACCAGAAAGCTCTTCGGTCTGCTGAACGATCCGGCTGGAAAAACCTTTGTACAAATGTTTCCAGTCTGAGTGAAGCCAGTCGATTGAACAAAATCCTTGCAAAATCTAAGGATTTTCAAGTGAACGAACTTCGTTTGCCAAATGGTGATTTCACTTCCTCTGATGAGGAAGTTTTAGAATGTTTATTCAGTACACACTTCCCCGGATGTGTGGATATTACATCTTCGGATGAACCTGATGTCTTTTCTTGTAGTTATGATTCTTTAGCTTCGGCTCGGAGTATCATAACTTTAGAATCGATTGAATGGGCACTTAATAGCTTTGCTCCTTTCAAATCTCCTGGGGCAGATGGGATTTATCCTATTTTGCTTCAGAAGGGATTTGATCATTTCAAACATGTTTTGAAACAACTACTTGTTTGCAGTTTTGCTACAGGGTATATTCCCAAATCCTGGCGGGATATTACTGTGAAGTTTATTCCGAAAGTGGGTCGCGCGTCGTATGAAGAAGCAAAGAGCTTCAGACCTATCAGTTTGACCTCTTTTCGTCTGAAATGCTTAGAACGCATTGTGGATCATCACATCCGTGATGTTTATCTGGCCAATGTGCCTCTTCATGTGAACCAACATGCTTACCAATCTGGAAAGTCCACTGTGACTCTTTTACACAAAGTTGTTTACGATATCGAGAAGGCATTCGCTCAAAAGCAATCCTGCTTGGGTGTTTTCTTAGATATCGAGGGTGCCTTTGACAACGTGCCTTTCGATGCCATATTGGAAGCCGCACGGGGTCATGGTATATCTCCAATGATTTCCAATTGGATTCACCAAATGCTCAAAAACCGACATCTCTTCTCGACATTGCGTCAAGCGGCGATTAGGAAATTGAGTGTTTGTGGATGCCCCCAAGGGGGAGTCTTATCACCACTTTTATGGAATCTCGTAGCAGATACGCTATTGAGGCAACTCAATAATAGCGGTTTTCCTACTTATGGTTTTGCCGACGACTACCTAACATTGTTAGTCGGTATGTGCATCAGCACCCTTTTCGACCTGATGCAAAACGCTCTTCAGGTAGTTGAGGGTTGGTGTCGCCAATATGGCCTTTCGGTAAATCCGAGTAAAACATCTATTGTTCTTTTCACGGAAAAGCGAAACCGTAATGGTGTTCGAACTTTACGTCTCTTTGATTCTGAAATCAATGTGACTGAACAGGTAAAGTACGTTGGAGTCATTCTTGATTCCAAGCTTTCCTGGACACCTCATGTTGAGTTCAGAATCAAGAAAGCTTGTATGGCCTTCGGGCAATGCCGGCGAACCTTTGGTACAACTTGGGGTCTAAAACCCAAGTATATCAAATGGATCTACACAACTGTTGTTCGGCCAATATTGGCCTATGGATGTCTTGTGTGGTGGCAAAAGGGCGAAGTGAGAACGGTCCAATCAAAGTTAGGCCATCTCCAAAGGATGTGCTTAATGGCGATGTCTGGAGCGTTCTCTTCAACTCCCACGGCAGCGCTCGAAGTTCTCTTTGACGTTGTCCCACTACACATTCATCTCAAACAAGAAGCACTTTCTTGCACTTACCGTCTATGGGTACTCGGTCTACTAGAGGAAACTCCTGTGAACCGCAGTTCAACACACACCTCGTTGTTTCCACTTTTGGTGAATTGGGACAAAGTTGTCCTTGCTCCAAGTGATCTTACAATTGCTTGTATTTTTCCATATAGGACATTTTCCACGAAATTCCCTTCCCGGGAAGAGTGGACATCTGGTTATCTGGAGAGAAGTATTTCAGACGGCATCGTATGTTACACTGATGGCTCCCTTCTAGAAGATCGAGCAGGTGCTGGTGTTTATTCTCGTGAGCTAAGGCTGTATCAGTCTTATTCACTTGGCAGACACTGCACCGTTTTTCAGGCCGAAATCTTTGCTCTTATGTGCGGAGTGCAATCAGCACTTCAGCAGCACGTAATGGGCAAAGTAATATACTTCTGTTCAGATAGCCAGGCTGCTATTAAAGCACTTGCTTCGGCCAACTCCAGGTCGAAGATAGTTATCGCTTGTCGAACTCAAATTGAGGAGTTGAATTCAGCAAACGCTGTTCACCTTGTATGGGTACCTGGCCATTCTTCCATCGCTGGAAATGAATTGGCTGATGAGTTAGCTCGCACTGGAGCATCACATGACTTCATTGGCCCTGAGCCAGCTATTCCGGTATCCAAGTGTTGGGTGAAGCTTCAGATTGACACCTGGGCTGCCACGCAGCACAAACAATACTGGAATAGTTTGGAGTCATGTCGTCAAACAAAATTGTATTGTACTGAGCCATCTCTAGGGGTGGCAAAGTATCTAACAAATCTGTCAAAGCAGAATTGCAGCATGCTGGTCAAAGCATTGACTGGCCACTGCCGACTCAGTTATCACATGGCGAATATTCAGCAAGCTGATTCATTTGCATGTGATAGCTGTGAATCCGATTATGGAACTTCGTATCATTTAATATGTAACTGTCCAGCTTTTGCGCAATTGCGTTTCCGAGTACTCGGGAAACACTTATTAAGTGAAACTGACTTCAGAAACCTGAATCTTCAGGACGTTCTGTTGTTCTTGACCCGCTGTGGTAAAGAGCTATAGGCTCTCTTTACGCTTTATGCATTATCACAGTGCCCTTCTCAGGGCGCTGTTCGAACCCATTGTGGCACGCTTATGCGTTATTACAGTGTCCTTTTCAGGACGCTATGTGAACCCATTGTGGTACGCTTTTGCGAGTATGACGATCCTATTCCCTTACCTGTCCTTTCCCATCTCCTATCCTTTTTCCTTCCCTTCTCCGTCAGGTAAATGATGAATAGGCTCGTGTTCATGGCGATGGCACAAATTTCCCAAATGGAGGAGAACGTGCCTCTAGAGCCGACCTACTGATACCTGATACCTGACCTCAACGGAGTTCTTGGAGGTCCTCAAACAGAAACTGAACCCATAACTTGACAGCACATAGTTACATAGGGCTGCGAAAGCATGAGTTTTATTCATAATTCCTCAATAGGTCACTGAATGCGTTAGTAGATCAGATGGCCCATACTCCAGTAAGTTCTTGGATACCCTTAAACTTTTAATCCTTAAACACGCCGTAAACGCCTCGTAATTCCTTACTCTACCGCCGAGATGAACTAGCCTAGGGTTAAAATTTTCGTTGATACAGACAAAAAAAATCCTTACTCTGCCATTTTCCCGTAAGCCAATTTTATCCCTTATCTTTAGTACTCCAAGTGCTCTGAACATAGGGGGGCCACGTGGTGTAGTGCATCACACGTTCGCATTACATGCGGATGGTCATGGGTTAAATTCCCAGCCCCCTGTACAACTTCTCGTCAAAGCCGCTGGATGATACAGCACGGAGGACTGTGCTTTGCGGACGGCCGTCCATCTCGGCGATCGGACAGCGACTGAGACACTTGATTTTCTCTGATGTTGTATAGATCCAACCAGAATCCCGAACAATGGCAACCGACAAAATTGGCAACACCTCAACGGACTACGCTTTGGATTTCGCTGGGAACTGAGAGAGTAAAAGGAACGACTATAGTTGTATTAGCAGCAGTGTATGCGATCACCCTTCTAAGTGTGATCATATGTCAATACGGTTCAGCACACGCAGTGCCTAATTGGACGAAAGTGCTTAAACAAATAAACGTTTACAGTTAAAAAAGTGCTCTGAACATAATCAAATTTCATCTAGGTAACGTTAATGTCTGTATTATGTATATAAGGAAAAAAACTGGAGATTTGAGTGTTCGGTTGTTTGGGTGCACTATATGTTGGATTTCTCGGCTATGCAGCCACCAAACTCCTTGGACCGACAGCGATTTTAATTCGTCCCTACGTTGTTTATTGCCATCTTAAGGGGAAGAACGAACCAAATGATTTTTCCCCTGAAGATGGCAATAAACATTGACGAAACGTAGGGACGAAATAAAACCATTGTCGTCCCAATGAGTTTGGTGACTGCATAGCCAAGAAATCCAACATCTAAGGAAAAAACGAATCTGTATACCTGACATCTCAAATAATAAGTGCAAATTTAGATCCATGCAAAATAAATCAACCTCAATCAGCAGTTTAACCTCCCATTTGAGTACCATTTCACCCCACATTCCCCTACCAGGAAGCAGAAACCCAAATCCACCGCTGCGCATGCACTTCTAATAGGATAAAAGCTCAGTTTCGACTCGGGTGATCCACCCTCATCCCCGTTTATCATTGTTCACGGGCGCCCTTTCAGTAAAAACGTAAACCGCGGTTCCATGCACCTATTGTGTGTAGGCCGCAGCAGTGTAAAATCAGCGAAAAAATGTGCCGATTAACCGCTTTCCTGGCTCTCTGCCTGGTCCGGTCTCCGGTTCACGCATCTGCAGCTGGGCCTGGGGTCGGGTCGTCGTCGGTCTTTATTGGTTGCTTGATGTGCCTGCCCTATGGGTGGTGGCTCTGCGCGAGTATTTGAATAGAGATGGTTTTTTTTGCGCGCTTTGGCCGGTTAGCAGTACTACCACCACTCGGAAGAAAGGCGCATTTACGATCAATGGCAACAAAAAGAGCGTAAAATGGGCGGATCGGATCAGGCGGATGAGCTTTAGCGGGGCTTTGACGGCGGCATTTGATGCGGTGGTATTTAGAAATATCGATCTACTGTGTGTCGGCTGGGTGAAACGAAATTAGATGTTTTTGATGGATGTTTGATGAATGGCGTTTAAACCGTGGGGAATAATGTACGAGGTGAGATAACACACATTTGATTGCGTAATTGGAGGGAGATACGTGGTTAGTGCACTAGTCCTTCCATGTGAAACGCTAAGTGGAGCATGCCCGATCAGAAAGGCATAACAAAAATGTAACAAAATTATATCAACGGTTGATAGATATATCACCGTTTGTTATATTTAGATATATTTGACAAAAATGATTTGAAACCCTGATTTAATTATATCAGAATTATAACAAGGTTAGTTATAATACAAATAAATTCATTTGGATTTGGACATTATAACAAACTCAGTTATAGTTTTGAAAATGCAGTTTATGTCAAATGAACATTTTACAGGTGGTGTTTGGTACGCAGTTACGCCGCTGTGCGGTGCTACTGTGCTTGTAAAATACAGTAGTTTTAACAAGTTTGAATCATGATCCAGACCTGGTCTGTTCCAATTCGCGAATTAAGATTAATTTTTACTTAAATTTGACAGTTCGACACTAAAACTTGAAAGTTCTCCAAAGGAAAAAATTATCGAACTGTCAAATTTAAGCGAAAATCAATTTTACGCCAATTGGAACAGACCCTAAGGAAGCGCAGATAGATATTGTCGCGCTTATCTTGGATTCTCAGCCAGCTGCGTTCGAAACGCGCAGCATCAGATCGCGCCAGACTGCGCACGTATAGTTTGTACACGGTATGCACCTTGGCTAAAACTGTTTTTGCAGACGCCGGGTGGGAGCTGTCACGTATACTCAGCCACCTTGTACAAATCAAACGGGCGCAATCTTTCCGTGATAAACTGCGGCTGGTTAACGTTGAACAATTCGTCATTGAAATCATCGCCGTCATCAAACATATGAAAGCAGTTTTTTCGATCAAAACAAAAGTCTTTGCTATGAAAATATATTCGCTGTACTCCACATGAGGAATAGAATGCAGTGAATATATTTTCATGGTTGATGTTTTGATTTACAGCGAGGTAACTGCTTTTTACTTTCCGAAAAATGATGACGGGTGCTTAAGCCTTAAGATCATCAGTATCTTAGTGATGAGGCCACAATATCTAGGTCCTTGGTGAATGATTCTATATAGCATCGCACAACAACGTAGTTAAAAAAAAATAAGAAATGAGTATCCCAACAGTTGTCATTGTAGGTGAACCTGAGCCACACTAGAGTAACTTGTCAAATTGAATGCCCAACGTATGCCGTGATTTAACTCTCTTAAGATGTTAGATTTTTCGAACCACGATGGCGCAGTGAACGTTCAGCGTGCCTGTCTGGGTCATATTGACCCCAACATCCTACTAGGGTTAATGCAACTCTCAAACGATCATATGAAGCTATGATAAGTGAGGCAACAAAATGGATATGAAAAGGATGACTTTCATTGAAACTGTTAACATTCCTGAAGTAAGTTTAAGTTTCACAATCCTCCATAGGTTTTGCAGTTTGTAGTCCCATTCAAGATTATTTTAATGAATTATTCTGAAATTAGAAGTTTTATCATTGTTATTGAATTAACATGATACAATTGGATCAATTAGCAAATTAGAAACACCTTAGTTTTTGAAGAATTGATTGATAACAAATTATTTGTGGAGCTTTGAAATTTATATCTAATTTCGTCACATCATGTCGTTAGTCACGTTTCATTACCATGTAATTCGTCCATAATAATTCCGTAGAAATACAGCTTCTTATCATCTGCAAACATGTGGATACACCCGATTCTTTTTTTGCACGGGTCTGGTTTTTGGTATAACTCAGTCATTTTTTAACCGATTCTCATGAAATTTTGTACACATGTATAACCAATATCCGTGCACAGAATTTCACGAGAATCGGTCAAAAATTGACTGAGTTATATCAAAAACCAGACCCGTGCAAAAAAAAAGAATCAGGTGTATTACATACTTTCAAAGATGATGGAAGGCCGTTGAAAAATAAGGCTTACATCAATGGTCCTGAAACCAATCCTTGTGGCACTCGCGATAGAATACCAATCGGACTTCAATGATTTCCTTTAACTTCCACAATTTGAAAGTGGTTATTTAATTAGGATTTACTCAATGAAACAGAATCCCAACTGAAATCAAATAAGTGTGATAATCTGTGCAGTAGTTCAAAATGAGAAACTCTGTTAAAAGCTTTTCAAAAACCAATCAATAACAGAAGGCTATTTTTTTACCAAAATGTTGATGGACATCGTCATGCATTTTCTGCTATTCTGCTATTCTGCTATTATCAACGCATCCCCTGGCTTTCGCCCATCTGCGTTGTCTTTTCACTAGGCAATACGTCTACCAATTGATGTTTATGGGCTTGCCGGACCAAGTCATGTAGCTAAGCCAAACACCCCACCTACAACTGTTGGGTAGGCACCATTGTCCCGCCCACTGGTCTTTTACAGCTAGTTGTAGGTGCATGTGTGCGTGTAAGTATTGGTGTATGTGTGTTAGTGTTGGTGTATTGTAGGCGCCAACTCGTTCTAATCCACTCTGATTGCTAACACCCTATTGAACCATTACCCTTAAATCTGGCAATCTATGAAATAGAATGAGTTAAACGCCTGTACATAATAGTCAATTAATCAAACAAGGAATATTAGTATTAAAGCGAAGATACAATGAAGCACCGCCCCGAACCTCGAGAGCACAAACCCCAAGAACCAAATGACAGGCTGCGCGAACAGTCGATCGACTGGCTACCAACAGTGAATAGACAATCGAGCAAACCCTCCAGCACAAACCGCCACCAGATCTCCCGACCTGCGCCCAACAAATTCGAGGCACAGCCCAGCCATAGCTTCACCTTAAAACCAAAATCTAGATTGCAGAGCACAATACTTCCCAAGTAACCACGCAGCTCGGGCCGCAAATCACGCACAACACGTCACAAATAAGACAAACACTACCCCGCCCGTACAACCGAAACCGATCTAGGGTAGAGAAGGATCTCTTTCCACTCCAACCCAGACTCAACTGCACCGACAGGGTAGCGCACCCCACACACACTGCACTCATGCATCCATCACGACCCGAGCCGCACGGTCACCTGGGTTGCTTCTATCTGCAATCGGCATGACCTCACCCAACCCGTAACGCAGAGTTTAAATCCCTCTCTTGCATTACAAAGCAGTCCCTCTTCCCAAAGTTTGTGCGTGGTATAAATGAGATTATAAAGCTGAAGAAATCGTCACCAACACAACCGCCAACAATGAGCACTCAATGGTGTCGGCAGAATCAATGACGACCCCCTCAGTCCCAAACCCAATTATCCTACACTACCCAAGTAACCACAATGCTGAAGCCGTACGCACTGCACGTACGAAGTACATACAGACCTACACACACCGCCTAAACAAACTACCTAGGCCGAACACAAGCGAAAAGCGGCGCCACCACTGTTAAGGACAAGGTATTTGGAGTACGTTGCTCAAAATTTCTAGAGCACCGTTTTTGAGAACCGTTGAACGGATTTGGATTAAAATGCATTACGTTGTTGACAACCACTGAATAATTAGCGTGATGCATTTTCATCCAAATCTGTTCAACGGTTCTCAAAAACGGTGCTCTAGAAATTTTGAGCTATGTACTCCAAATACCTTGTCCTTAAACCACGACCATACCAGTAGGTATAATCGCAATTAAGCAATCGTAGAACCATTTCCCGTTCCTACTCAGCCCTAACGATCCATAGCAATGCTTGTCAATATATGCACCCCACACACGCAACCCCCACAACCCAACACTATGGTCACTTGAGTATCCCTGGGATTTTGATTACATGATGGTCAGGGATCACAGCCATCAAAACGTTCCACACTTTACCAGGGCTTGCGACCTGTAACTATGATGATTTCCGCTGTGGGAAACCATGATAGCTAGCGGTGTTACATCGTCATGCATTTTGAGCAAATTTCGAAGCAGATACCGAATAGGTGCTTTCGACTGGTGGTGGAATTTCTTGTTTAACTGCTGAAAATAAAAACATTATTTGAGATCGCGAGGCAAAGCGAACGAAGAATTGCTTTAGTATGTTAATGGTTGTGTTGTATCATGTAAGGTTAAATATGTGCTTTAAACACTTAGTTTTTATTTCACAAATCTGACAATCTCCAGAAATGCACACTGACGCTACGAAACGGTGACATTTCCAATCACAAGACTACTGAATAACTTTGCCATAGGCAGGAACTATCCTGATGGTGAGGAACATTAGATAATTATTTAATAACACATGTCAAAATGTTCTAATTTAATTACTCGCTTGCACCAACAGAAGGTGAAATACCACTATTTTCACTGTTTAAGAGCCATTAACTATCTCTACAACTTTGATTAAGATACGACACCTATTTCTGGTCTGAATCATGAGATAAAGCCAGAATGCTAAGCAAATTCTTGAGTTACAATTATAACTTAATTATATCCACTTTTGTTATTATATCCTAAGATGACGTCATTGCGATCAATTGTATCAAGAACACTTTTATGTGACGTCATATTTTCTCTCCCATGTACGTTGGACAAATGAGTCTATTTATAGACCAGCCGTCAAAACGAAGAACCACTTGATCATATACCACCCTGCACTTCAAGTGATGAAATAGCCTTATTGATAAAGGCGCTGGATTTCAGATGGAGGCTGGCGTCCTTGGTTCGATTCTCGTCTGGGTGAGGGTTTTTTATATACTACGTGGGGCAAGTTTTTTAAACAAAAAACTTTTCGCTAAAAATAAATAACACTCTAAATAAAAATTACCCAAAAAATGAGTTAAAATTTACCCAACTCAATTTTTACCCAATATATTTATATCTGATTTATAACAAAATGTGTTATAATTTTTTGATCATTCCAATATTTATTATATCTCACGATGTTATAAATTTGTTAAAATTGTATCAACACCTGTTATAATTATGTTATGGCTAGAGCAAGTTTAGTTATATTTTTTGTTATTTTAACACCTAACCGGCGAATTTTATAACTCATTTTGTTATGAAAAATCTTTGAAATAAATAACTCAATCGGTTATAATTTTGTTATGCCTTTCTGATCGGGTGAGTACACCGGTTGCCACTAGGACTTTTAGATTGGATCAGTATATTGAGGACATTTTCTAAATATGACAGTTGCTTTACCGGATTTTGTGAAAATCATTACACGGCTGTTGAACCCGACTCGTCACACAACACCTTCCAGAGCGATGTTGAAGAGTATGCATGAGAGTCCTTCACCTTGTCGTAGTCGCCGGCAGGATCCGAATGAACTGGATAGTTCGCCTGAATCCCCACCCGAATTGCACACCGTTCATCGTTGTTTTAAACAGTCTGGTCAGCTGGTGGTGGTGCGTTGGGACCTGGCATTCATGGTATTTCTGGAAGATTTACCGTACGGTGGAGATCGCGTTCGATTATCCACCGGTCGTCGATGAAGCCAGCTTGATAACTTCCCACGAATTCATTCGTTTTAGGTGACAATCGACGGAATATGATCTAGGATAGCAATTTGTAGGCGGCATTAAAAATGGTGATCGCCATGAAGTTCTTACATTTCAAATGATCGCTGTTCGCGCGTTGGTCACCACGGTTCTTCGGACACAATTTGGAAAATTCGCGACGGATTTCACTACGTTAAAATGACTTTATTACGTGAACAGAATCTAACACCAACTAGATGTTGGCTTCACAACATCTTATTTTGCTCATACCGGCGATCGGAAGCGATCACAAACTGTACCTGCTGAACTAAGCATCGTGTAGAAATTTCATGTAGAATCGGAACAACCTGGCAGACAAACTTCTGGACAGGAGACCGTTTCGTACGGTGATAAGGTATCTGCCAGGACTTGTTGAGTACCGATGTGCTTCGTGGGGTGGATGAATGGCGATAGCTTCAGTAGGCATTGTACGATTTCAGTAGTGGCGATGTGTAGACTGCTGACTGATATTACAGGCCTCGGTGCATTTCAGTGACTTAAACCTTCGACGACTAGCGACGTGCGATGACTCTGACTATTTCAACGAATGCTTCCTGGACGACCGATGGCGATTCTGATCTGAAGGAATTCTCGACCAACTTTGACGACTTGAGCGCTGCCGATTAACTATTGAGTTGCCTGAACGGAGGCTCTGAGGCCTCCATTGGACGCCCGTGTGGCGCCGACGATCCCTTTGACGAACGATGGTAGATTCGATTTGCTCTGATACTCGTTGACGTTGATGCTCATTGGCTTCCTAACTAATCTTGATGTCGGACGATCTTCACAGGTTGACTATACCTGTGGAAAACAGTGGCGTGAACCCGGGAGGATCTATTGCGACCATTTCTTCCACAACCTCTGAGTAAACTTTGTCATTCTTTCCCAAGCCGAAAGTATATTTTCTGGAACTCCACCAAGATTGGGTTCCGTTAGCGGCCGCAGGGTCAATAAGTGTCCAGGGGTGAGGGCCTGGAAGACGTTCTGATCGTTGCTGATCGGGGGTCAGTGGATTTGAATTCAAGGTTGCCTATTTCTGTACTGGCACTGTTTGCATCCTGTTGCAATCCAGGCTGTGCACAGATCGAAAAAAGAGTGTAAAATTCTGTGACATATGATGCACAATGTGTACACGTGTACTGTTTACCAATCCGAAAGCTGCTTCGGGCTTCATTCTCGGTTTGCGCTCGGTTCGAATTTCGTTTTGTACTGCTGTACGTACACAAGTTTTGTACTTGAGTACTCTGCTGTACAGAGTACGCTATCACACACTGGTACTCCGATGTTTGGCGTTTGATGTTCAACACAAGTGCGAGAAAACGTACAAAAGTTGAACATGTGTTAAGTTCGTGGGAAGACTGCTGCCGACAAATCGATAGAGTTTATTTCCTGCAGCGCATCCCCGCGGACAACGAAGACCTCAACTCAAATAGGTGAACTTGTTCACTTCCGTGAGAAGATTACTGTCGCGAACTGCGGAAGCTGTCGCAGAACGGCACCCATTCGTCGATCTTTCCAGTGAACGACGGCAGCCTTATCTCGGGGAGTTTTACTTTTGCAAACTGGGTTTCTGATTGTACATCCGCAGTGTTAGTGACGTGGAGTTCTTCAACGTACTTCATCCAAGCTACCGAAAAGCGAGCGATTCATCGTATGGAATCTCGTACCAGGTACGCTTTTGAGGCAGCTCAATAATAGCGTTTTTCTTATTTGTGGTTTTGCCTACGACTACCTAACATTGTTAGTTGATATTAATATCAGCAGTCAGCACCCTTTTCGACTTGTTGCAAAGCGCTCTTCAGGTTGTTGAGGGTTGATGTCGCCAATATTGTGGCTTTAGGTAAATCCGAGTAAAACATCTACAGTTCTTTTCACGGAAAGGCGGAACCGTAATGGCGTTCGACCTTTGCGGCTCGACGTTGGAGCAGTCTTCCCACAAACTTGACACATGTTCAACTTCTGTACGTTTTCTCGCACTTGTGTTGAACATCAAACACCAAACATCGGAGTACCCGTGTTTGCTACCGTACTCAGGTACAAAACTTGTGTACGTACAGAAGTACAAAACGAAAATCGATCCGAGCACAAACCGAGAATGAAACCCGAAGCGGCGTTCGGATTGGCAAACGATTGGTGCCGAACTGTCAATCGTCGTTCGAGAAAGTTCTTTTTTACACGATTGCTTCCCACTTCGTTTCGCACGGTACACATGTACTGTACATATGTTCGAACTTGTGTTTGAAACGAACTTTGAACATAAGTACACGTTTGGGTACAGATTTGTGTGTTGCGGTACGAACGCACAGTCAGGCTGTGACCATAGTGGGTAAGGTGAGATGCGATCGGATGCGATAAGTTATGAGAAGAGGGGAGTTTGATAGGCCATAAAGCATGAGGTTTTCAATGAGGGTGCGCATGTTGATTTCACATCCTTTTTCGCCTATTTCGTGCGCATCAACGACTCGCGTGATTTGATCGATGAAGTCGCTAGTATGTTGAAGCGCTTCTTTGGATGTGGGTAGTGAAATGATCGTTTCATCTATGAGAGCGGAAAGATAAAATGCACCCGCTTTATGTTTTGCGCGGGCTGTTTTTTTTTGCTATAACTTAGTCAGTTTTGATCCTGTTGCAATAGCAAAAACCGGCCAGTTAAAAAAAAATCGGGTGTAACTGTACAAGATTGAGATTATTGAATTAATTATTTGAGAAAAGAATGTATAACATGTAATTATATCCGCGCGAGCGATGTCTTTATGTATACATATATTTTTACTTTCCGAACTGGACTATCTGAGTGCAGATTTCAATTTAAATCAATATGAGACTGTTATACTGATTTTCAGCATTAAAACATTATTTGATTGTGCTGACACAAAACAAGAAATAAAAAATCGGCAAGTATATATTATTTAAGGGTATAGGTTTTTTATTACAAAATTTTCGGCGATATCTATGAGAAAAGATGTCTCTAATAAGTACAAAATATTCATCATAAGGACTGTATCGTTAATTATGAGTACACCTTTGAGGCCCTGTATTAAAAAGACAAAGTCTTATTTTGACAACTGCTGTAAACGTTGCTAGCGTTGTAAACAAACTATAACCTTCATTAAAAGTTAAAATTTTTCCTCAAGTGGAGCAACACGACTGTTTACGGATGAGAAGCGAAAACCGATTGTGACCAGGTACTGCTATGAAAAATGATTATCGCTAAGAAAATTAGCAAAAGTTGGAGGTGTTAGCGTTTTTTTTCTGTCCAAAATGCTGTCAAACGATTCAGTATGCATAACACACTGATAGACTCACCCGGACGCGACAGAAAACCAGGTACGTCCAAGTCAAATTTGGACAGAAAAATTTGCAAAATCTTCAAAAGAAAAAAGGAGGTGGAACGACTGTTGGTATGCTTCAGCGCGCCAAGGAGCGTAATTCCCTGAAGACTTACCCAAAACAGAAATGTCCAAAAAACAGTCAAATTCTGGCGGATTATGTGAAAACTCGTGCACGGAAACTGTACGACGATGTTTTGAGCAAAAATTACATGTGCATAATCATGGATGATGAAACGTATGTCATATTGGACAACAAGGCACTTCCAGGGGCACAGTTTTTCACTGTGAAGCGTGACACTGATGTTCCGAATTCGGAGAAATCGATTTTTTGCAAAAAAGTTGGGAAAATGTATTAGTTTGGCAAGCAATTTGTCAAAGTGATATGAAATCGTCACCTTTCTTCACCGTCCCAAGTATGAACGTCGAAATATACCGGAAGGAATGCCTCCAGAAACCAATTCTGCCACTCATCTGAAAGCACAAAGGTCCTACATTATTTTGGTCGGATTTGGCATCCTGCCACTATGCGTGTGACACCTTTGACTGGTATGAAGAAAACAATGTCCAATTTGTGGAAAAGGCAATGAACCCTTCAAATTGCCCGCAAATTAGGCACATTAAGAAGTATTTGGCTTTGATTAAAGGGAAACTACGGCAAAAGGATAGAGGAGCAGAGGACGTCATCAAATTCAAGAAAAACTGGGCCAACCCAAGCAAAACCTTATGAAGAACACCAAGAAGAAGGTGCGAGAGCTGGCAAGATCCACGAAAAATGAAATATAAAATTTAATTTACAAAACAAACAAAACATGTACTCATAATTAACGATACAGTCCTTATATTAGGTAAAAGAGTATCAATCGAAATTGATGTCACACTATTTTCGTTTAGGGATCTATTTTTGCCTGACAAAGAAAAAAGCAGAACTTTTCAATCAGAATCCTTTTAGCAATTAAGATGAATACCATAAAACCTTAAACTTTCTAACTTGCACATGAATAACATTGTTCACTTGATTCAAATCCTGAACAGAGAAAATAAAATGTTTTCTTATACACATATAACAACGAAAATAAGCTGTAAAAACTTAAACGATTTGATGGAATACTATTTTATATGCAATGAAATATGTTATTTTACATAGTGATCGATAGACAATATGATAATTTTGTATTACGTTTGGTCCATCAAAATGCATGTCATGTGAAAAAGCATTGAGTTTTGTTTAAAAACAACAACATATTAACGCATTTTATATTACCTACTAGCATTCCCAACACATTAAATCCGCATTGCTTTACATACACAACGAGCGCAATCATAAAATCCATACCCGTCAAGCATTCTCTTGCGTTCTCTTGCGATCACATGCGTCGAAGCAGCTCCATCGCATCTCCGCACTCATCGCAACTCATCTACTATGTACGGTTCATGCGTTCTGCATATAGTTTCCACAGAGTGTGCTTCGACGCTTATCCGATCTCATATCTCTTTGCATCGCACCTCAGCCACTATGTGCTCAACGTCAGAGTACAGGCGGAGTATAAATACAGCAGTACTTAGCGAGTTTGGTGTTCGTTTGGGAAGACTGCGTTGGAGTGATTCATGATTCCAGCTGTCCTGGACACCTCACATTGAGTTCAGAATCAAGAAAGCTTGTATGGCCTTCGGACAATGCCGACGAACCTTTGGTAAAACTTGGGGTCTTGAACCCAAGTATATCAAATGGATCTACACAACTGTTGTTCGGCCAATATTGGCCTATGGATGTCTCGTGTGGTGGCAAAAGGGCAAAATGCGAACGAATTAGGCCATTTCCAAAGGATGTGCTTAATAGCGATGTCTGGAGCAACGCTCGAAGTTCTCTTTGACGTTTCCCCACTACACATTCATCTCAAACAAGAAGCACTTTCTTGCACTTACCGTCTATGGGTACTCGGTTTACTAGAGGAAACTCCTGTGAACCTCGTTGTTTCCACTTTTGGTGAATTAGGACAAAATTGTCCTTGCTTCAAGTGATCTTACAATTGCTTGTAATTTCCGATATAGGACATTTTCCACGAATTTCCCTTCCCGGGAAGAGTGGACATCTGGATATCTGGGAAGAAGTATTTCAGACGGCATCTGATGGCTCTTTTCTCGAAGGTCGAGCAGGTGCTGGTGTTTATTCTCGCGAGCTACCCGAGCAGAAGAGAATAACAACAGCATAACAAAATGCGTTATTTTAGCAAAATAACTACATAATGGAATTAGTTATTTTTATGTTATTAACATAACATATTGAGTTATAAACTTGTCTGTCATAAGCGGCAAAATAACAAGTCACATAACAAAAAATTGTTCCTGGAAAATCAATTTAATAACATGTTTTGTTGGAGTCAATAACAACTTAATAACAGTGAATTTGGGAAATATTTCAATAACAAATTTTGATATTAAAGAGTTATTGATAACATCCCGAAAGCAAAATTAGTTATGATATCAAACAATCGCACATGCAGTTGAATAGGATGCTAAAGTGGAGGCGATATGCGTACACTTTACCCGTGGCTAAATGAAAGCATGTACGCATATGGCCTCCACATTAGCATCCTTTTCTACATCATATATGACTTCGTGTTGGCTGAGAATGCTATACATATTTAGACCAGCATGTGAGAATGACGAAACAATCATTGCGAACTTCAGTTTCTCTCTTCCCTCATAGGCGAATTTTCAACTATTCATGTAATCTTTTACCACAAATAGGTAGATCCTCTGGAACGACAGGGAAAACATGTGAAAATACAAAATCTTTCTGAAAAATTCCATTCAAAACCATCTACAGTTTTGGATTCAGCTGTCTGTACTAGCTTCGTTCAAACAAGTTTACTCAATAAGTTTGACATTTTTATCATTGAAATTCTCATGTCAAGGGCGGAATCTGGAACGTCCATTTCAAACCCCACCTTCAATATCGTCTGCTATGTTCTCGTTTTGATGTATGTAGGGTGCTGCGCCACTTAAGCAGTGGCTGATATTTTGGGAACTTTTCAGCTACAACTCAGTCAATTTCAAACATCGCGGCGCCCAGCAGGGACTTGGTTTTGTACACATTACAGCACCTCCATATCACGTAATATACCACACCTCTTATCAAATGTGATACCGTAAGCATAACTCGCGAAATACTGTAAATAACGTTGTTGAATGACGTAGGATTTATTTCAAAACTTATTTTAGTTTTGATAGCAATAGCATAATGTATTTGAACACTCTTAATAATACAATAATAACCAAACTTGTTACACAACAAAATGTAATATTGAAATGTTATTTAATGGCTGTATACCAATAGCTTGATCATAACAAAATAAGTTTGTCCAACAAAACATGTTATGGAAACGTAATGCCTTGATAATGCAATAATAACAAAACGAGATATAAAAACAGGTTTTGTAATTTCGCAGCTATTAATTTGATATTCCCCTCTGCTCGGGTAAGGCTGCATCAGTCTTATCCACTTGGTAGACACTGCATCGTTATTCAGGCCGAAATCTTTGCTCTTATGGGCGGAGTTCAATCAGCACTTCAGCAGCACGTAATGGGCAAAGTAATATACTTCTGTTCAGATAGCCAGGCTGCTATTAAAGCACTTGCTTCGGCCAACTCTAGATCGAAGGTAGTTATCGCTTGTTGAACTCAAATCGAGGAGCTGAATTCAGCAAACGCTGTTCACCTTGTATGGGTACCTGGCCATTCTTCCATCGCTGGAAATGAATTGACTGATGCGTTAGCTCGCACTGGAGCATTACATGACTTCATTGGCCCTGAGCCAGCTGTTGCGATATCGAAGTGTTGGGTAAAGCTTCAGATTCACACCTGGGCTGCTACTGGACAGACAATACTGGAATAGTTTGGAGTCATATCGTCAAACCAAATGGTATTGTACTGAGCCATCTCCAAGGGTGGCGAAGTATCTTACAAATCTGTCAAAGCAGAATTGCAGCATTCTGGTCAAAGCATTGACTGGGGCCACTGCCGACTCAGCTATCACATGGCAAATATTCAGCAAGCTGATGCATTTGCATGTGATAGCTGTGAATCCGATTATGGAACTTGGTATCATTTGATATGTAACTGTCCAGTTTTTGCGCAACTGCGTTTCCGAGTATTCGGTAAACACTTATTAAGTGAAACTGACTTCAGAAACCTGAATCTCCAGGATATTCTGTTGTTCTTGGCCCGCTGTGGTAAAGAGCTATTGGCTCTCTTTCGCTTTATGCGATATTTCAGTGCCCTTTTCAGGGCGCTGTTTGAACCCATTGTTGTACGCTTATGCGTTAGTACCCTCTTCCAGGGTATTTTTTTTTCTTCTATTTCCCTACCTGTCTTTATCCTCATCCTTATCCTTATTTCCTTCCTTTTCCCTCAGATAGATGATGAAATAGGCTATTATTATGGCGATGGCACAAATAATGTCCCAATTGGAGAATAACGTGCCTAGAGCCGGCCTTCTGATACCAGTGGGATATCACAGCGGAGGTAGGTCGAGAAGTTCATGGCAGCGCAGGTTTAATAAGGAAATAAAGGAAAGCGACAGAAATTTGACATGGTCACAGGTCAAGGCGATGGCGAGCAATCGCACATGAGGAAGATTGTTCAATTTGGCCCTCTGCTCCACCATGGGTGCTCAGGACTAAGAAAGAAAATTAGATGTGGTGATTGAAGATATGTTCCATCCGTAGCGTTTCTTCAGTACGTCCAAAGCTCCAGCGTACACATCGTCTTCTACCTTGATGAGCCTTAGAATGGAAGCCCATTCACCGCACTCTCCCGAAAATGAAAGTATTATTCGCTTCGGAAGCTATATTTATTCTTTACTGATAGTTTGTAACTGATTTGCACATGGCATCATGGTACGTAGAGGCAGTATCCAATTAGTAGATCGCTGTAGACATTGAGATCCCTATGGAGAAGTGCACTCCACTTTGTTCAATTTCTACAGAGTAGTCTGAGATCCCGCAGAGGGACTCAGGGCCAATAAACTTTTGGTTAGATCCATTTCTGGTTAGTTCATACCGGTTAGTCTAAGAACTGTTTGTAATCGGGATTCTCTTGACATCCTTGGATATAGCTCTAAGTTAGTAACTGAGCTAGTAGGAATAGAGCACTTAGCGAAAAAAGCAGCTCAATCTCACTATATACTGTCTATAATCCCATATCAGTCCCAAATTTGTGGGTTTCCCGACTAGAGAAATATATCAAGTTTTTAACCCATTGTGTTATGATGATATGAAATTTTTGAATTTGTTCAGTTTAGTACTCTAGTGACGTGCGATAATGATGTTACCCACAAGATGAGAAGACAGAAGGTAGCTGGTTTACGTCGGTTTGCGAAACCAGCTGAAGTCCCGTAGGCTTCAAACGAAACAAAACTCGCGTTGAAGAAAACTCTGATTATTCCGGTCACTTATTACGGCCATGAATCGTGGGAGTTAAGAAAAGCCTTTGGAGTCTTCGAACGTACTAGGCGGTAAACTGGAAGACGGCATCTGGCGGCATCGAAAGAGATGGATATGGTGAAGTGAATAAAACACGGCAGACTACGGTGGGCTGGGACGTAACTCGTATGCCGGAGGAACGACAAGCCATATTCATCAGAGAACCAGAAAGGGGAAGTAGGAAGACTTCGTGGTAGGCCGCGCACACGTTTTCTCTTTGCAGTTGAGGAGGATCAAATGTTCAGGGCGATCAAGTATTAAGTATGAGGCAGTTATGCGATCACAGACAGTGCACTGGTCACGTAACCCAAGTGGAAGATCTGCTGTATTCGATACCATCGCAAGATTTACTTCAACAATCGTGATGCATTTCCAGCAAAACGTAACATTCGAGCCTAAATGTCAGCACTGATGGGCTTCGAATTTCAAAACTACAAATCAATCGACAATTCGAACTGAAATTACGCAACCTAAAGTCAAATACTGCATTTCCCATACATAACTCAGTGCGCTTACTACACACCGAGTGATTTGTACATGTGCACCAATTACACCCTTTCGCATCCGTAAGTAAGAGCAAAGGTGAGTGAGTGTGGATGCCAAGAGATGCCGAAGATCATATACCCTGCCACCAACCCCGTCGTGTAGTCTACCATCACTTGCTGCATCTGCTGGCTGATCTCTGCAGTCTGCACTAACTGAATGGATGGCATCATCACCGCGGCCGGCGCAAATGAACCGTTTAACCTTTTGGTGGGAGCAATAAAATTCAAATTAAATTGATCATCATCGCCATCCGTCAGCCGAATGACATGCACCGTGGCGCTGTAAATCCGTAACGAAAAAGAAAAACGATCAATTCGAGAGCAAAAATTCATAAAGTTTTACATCTTCCCTTCCGCGTCGTCACTCGGAGCAAGTCGCTGCTGGCGCTGTCGGTTGGTTGCACAGCAGCACACTGTCCAAACTAAATCTCGTCGCGTCGACGGTTCCGGTCTCGCTTCTGGCGACCAGAGCGCGATCTCGATTCCAGTCAACGCAGCAATGATGTAAAAACATGGGAAAATGGTTCATCTTTGGCTTCGACGGTGGGTTGCGACGCGAGTACGAATGAGAGGAAAGCGTTTGACGAGACGGTATCTAACTAAACTAGGCGGATGGGTAGGCAACCCGGGAAGGAAGGTGATCGTGAAGGGGATTCGCATCAATGAAGTTTTGCAGGTTCGAGTTTTTGACAGCCCTGAATTAGATCTGCTGTCCTACTGGCTGGTCTTCTTTGCTTGCTGTCTGCCCGTCGGTTCACAAGTTAGCATCAGAGGCGTGAGTAGAGCGAGCCGTTCAACAGTTGTCTTTTTTTTTCCCTTCTAAACCATAGGGGGATAATCTGCACAACAGACACCCTAACAGAAGGTTAGGGTAGTGTAGGTCTGACAGGCCGTCTTCTACAACAAAAGTAAAATCCAGGACTACTCTCTCCTCGTACCCACTAAACCATTCCTATGGTCGCCAAACCCTACGTCTCTCCGGAACCACCAAGAAGGTATTGCTTCAGAGAGGGGCGAGTGCACATCGCACCCACAAGGTTAGCTGCGTAGCCTGCAGCAACGAACATCGATGACTCGCTTTGGAGAGTCCATCACGGTAGCATGCTGGCGCTTAGCCAGTTTCCCGAGTGGTCCTCGCCACTCCCTTTGTCCTCGGAAGGCGGGCAGGGTCAACCCCGCCCGCGCCCTACTGCTGAGCGGACATCAAGAGCTGATGCCCACGTGCAACCCGATCTGACCTGCCCGTAAGGAAGGATATCACTACCCTTCAGGCCCTATCAGATGCACCCGTAGGTTGCAGACAGCAGGATCTCACCTACCCCGACCCTTGCCGGGGACCCCTTTCCAACCGCGGGCTCGGATCCAACCCAGTAGACCGACGCCACGACAGCACCGCTACCGAGACTTCCTCTCCGAAGGTTCAACAGTTGTCTAGCATGGGTCATTTGGCCGAACGCCATCTGGCCGAAAGGGTTATTTGGCTGAATGCCGTTTGGCCGAAAAATTAATTATGAATTCATGTGAACATGCCACTGTTCTTTACAACAGTATAACTCTAAAGAACAAGGAGAAACTCTGACAAAAAAATCAAAGTTTCACCGCCATTTAATTTCTCAATCAGCCATTCCATAGAAAAACGATATAGTGCATCTCCTTCTCCTTCTTAAAAGATACAGAACTTCCTTCAGGGAGGTTCTTTAAGGATTTCTTTAGGATAATCAGGCGTATCTCTGAAATTTCCTTGAAGGATATCTCAAGGAGTTTCTATAAGAATTTCTCCAGTATTTCTCTTGGAAATGCTTCGGGGATTGCTCCAGGAAATTCTTCGGAGAATTCCACCTGGAATTCCTTAGAAGATTTTTCCTGGAATTCCTACGGGGATACCGCTTAGCAATTCTTCGGAGATTTCTGCTGAAAATCCTTCTGAGATTCCTCTTGGAATTCCTTCGGAGATTTCTCCTGGAAATCCTTTGGAGGTTCCTTTTGGATTTCCTTCGAGAATTTCTTCTAGACTCTAGTGGAGGCTCGACTGTATCGTTTCAACTATCAATAAAAACGGCTACGCAGTCTTAAAATTAGCAAACGATGTTTATTGCTTGCCCAACGTTTCGACACGGGGTTAGTGTCTTCTTCAGGGCGGAACTATTTTGGACGAAACACAAGACCAAAAACGAATATCAGATGTCCATCAGGATTGCCTACAGGAGGTCCTTTAGCAATTAGTCTAGGAGCTCCTGAAGGGATCCCTTATGAAATTCCTACATGGATTATTCTAGGAGTTTCTTCACAGATTCCTTCAGAAGTTTTCTGGGATTCGTGAAGATGTTTCGTAAGGGATGCCTACTGGAATTTCTTCCCGGATTCCTCCAGAGGTCCTTCAGAGATCTCTCCAGGAATTCCATCAGAGCTTCTTACTGAAGGATCCAAGAACACTTCCTTGAGAATTTAGGCATTCCCCCTGAAGTTTCTCCAGAGATCTCTTCAGAAGTTCCTTCAGGGATTAGTCCAGGAGTCCCTTCTAAGATCTCTCAGAGAGTTCCTTTACAGATTCTCCCAGGTGTTTTTCCAAAGATCGCTCCTGAAGTTCTTTCGGAGATTTTTCCAGGAGGACTCAATGATGCCTCCATGAGTTACATCAAAGTTTTCTAAAGAAGTTTCTTCCTGAATTGATACAGAACTACCTTCAGGGAGGTTCTTTAAGAATTTCTTTAGGACTTTAATCAGGCATATCTCTGAATTTCCTTCTAGGATCTCTCATGGAGTTTCTATAGGAATTCCTCCAGAATTTTTCATGAAAATTTTTCAGAGATTGCTCCAGGAAATCCTTCGGAAATTCATCAATGGAATTGTTTCGGAGATTCCTTCTTAATTCCTTCAGGGGTTCCTCCTGGAATTTCTGTGACGATTTTTCCTAGAATTCCTTCGGGGATTTTTCTCGGAATTCCTTCGAAGATTCATCGCGGAATTCCTTCGAATTTTCTCCTGGAATTCCTTCGAGGATTCTTTCTAGAATTCCTTCAGGGAATTCTACTGGAATTTTTCCGGCGATTCCTCAAGGAATTCCTTCGGTGATTTCTCCTTGAATTCCTTAGGGGATTCTCTCTTGTGGAGGTTCTTCCTGAAAATTCTTCGGGAATTCTTCCTGGAGTTCCTCCGGGGATTCTTCCTAGAAGTCCGTCGGGCATCCCACTTGGAATTCCTTAGAGGATTTTTCCTGGAATTCCTTCGGGGATACCGCTTGGAAATTCTACGGGGATTTCTGCTGGAAATCCATTGGAGGTTCCTTTGAGAATTCCTTCTGGACTTCCTTCGGAGATTCCTCATGACATTCCTTCGGAGATTTCTTCTGGAAATCCTTCGGGGTTTCCTCGGACTTCCTTCGAAGATTCCTCCTGGACTTCCTTCGGAAATTCTGCCTGGACTTCCTTTGGGGATTTATTCTGGAATTCCTTTAGGGATGTCTCCTATGATTTCTCCGAAGATTCCTCCTGGAGTTCCTTCGGTGACTCCTTTTGCAGTTTCTTCGGGGATTCCTCCTGGAATTCCTTCGAGAATTATTTCGAAGATTCTTCTTTGAATTCGTTCCAAGATTTTTCCAGGAATTCCTTCGGAGAATTCTCCTGGACTACCTTCGGGGGTACCGCATGGACATCTTTCGGAGATTTCTCCGGGAAATCCTTTGGAGGTTCCTCTTGAGTTCCCTCCGAGAATTTTTTCTGGACTTTCTTCAAAAATTCTTCATGGAATGCCTTTGGGGACTCTTATTAGAAGTCATTCGGGGATTCCTCCTGGGGCTCCTTTGGGGATTTCGCCTAGAAATTCTTCGGGGATTCCTCCTGATCTTTCTTTGGGGATTCCTAATGGAATTCCTTCGAAGATTCCTCCTGGAATTCCTCCGGAAATTCATCCTAGAATTTCTTCGTGGATTCCTCCTGGATTTGCTTCGGGAAATTTTTCTGGGCTTCCTTCGGGAATTCCGCCTGGACTTCCTTCGAGGATTCTTATTGGAAGTCCTTCGGGGATTCCTTCTGGACTTCCTTCGGGGATTTCGCCTGAAATTTCTACGGGGATTTCTCTTGAACTTCCTTCGGAATTCATGGAATTCCTTCGCAGATTCCTGCTGGAAATCCTTTGGGGATTCCTGACGGAAATCCTTTTGGGGATTCTTATTAGAAGTACTTCGGGGATTCCTCCTGGACTTCCTCCGGGGATTTCACCTGGAAATTCTTCAGGGATTCTACCATGAACTTCCTTCGGAGTTCATGGGATTCATTCGCAGATTTCTGCTGAAAATCCTTTGGGGAATCCTGTTGGATATCCTTTGGGGATTCTTATTAGAAGTACTTTACGTATTCCTCCTGGAATTCCAACGGGGATTTCACCTGCAAATTTTTCGGGGATTCCTCTTGAACTTCCTTTGGGGATTCCTATTGAAATTCATTCGGAAATTCCTCCTGAAATTCTTACGTAGATTCCTCCTGAATTTACTTCAGGAACTTCATCCGGGGATTTCGCCTTGAAATTCTTCGGGGGCACCTCCTGAACTTCCTTCAGGGAATCCTTTTGGAATTCCTTCGGCGATTCCTTCTGTTATTCTTTCGTGGATTCCTCCTGGATTTGCTTCGGGGAGTTCTTCTGGACATCCTTCGTGGATTCTTATTGGGAGTCCTTTGGGGATTCCTCCTGGATATCCTACGGGGATTTCACCTGGAAATTTTTCGAGGATTCCTCCTGAACTTCCTTCGGGGATTCCTATTGAAA
Organism: Aedes albopictus; assembly: GCF_035046485.1. Classification (NCBI taxonomy): domain Eukaryota; kingdom Metazoa; phylum Arthropoda; class Insecta; order Diptera; family Culicidae; genus Aedes; species Aedes albopictus. The sequence continues at coordinate 271,868,146 of NC_085136.1, forward strand.
TTCTTTCGAAGATTCCTCCTGGAATTCTTTCGTGTATTCCTCCTGGATTAGCTTCGGCGAGTTATTCTGGACTTTCTTCGGGGATTCTCATTAGAAATCCTCCGGGGATCCCTCCTGGACTTCCTTCGGGGATTTCGCCTGAAAATTCTTCGGAGATTTCTCCTAAACTTCCTTCGGAGATTCCTATTGGAATTTCTTCGGAGATTCCTCCTGGGATTCTTTCGTGGATTCCTCCTGGATTTACTTCGGGGAGTTCTTCTGGACTTCCTTCGTGGATTCTTATTGGAAATCCTTCAGGGATTCCTCCTGGAATTCCTTCGTGGATTCTTTCTGAACTTATTTCGGGGAGTTCTCCTTCACTTCCTTCGGAGATTCCACCTGAAAATCCCTCGCGGATTCTTTTTGAATTCCTTCGGAAATTTCTCTTGAAAATCCTCTGGGAATTCTTAATGAAATTTCTCCGGAAATTCATTCGAGGGTTCCTCGTGGATTTCTTGGCTTCACCAATGTTGACTTCATGGTCAAATTTCGGCCACGCTGATCCATGCCGCCGTCAAAAGTTTCCATCGACGTGACGCTGATGACGCCACCGCAGGTCAAAAATGTCCCTCACGTCGCCGCCAAGCAATATTGTCAGCATACATATCTTGGGATGTTCAAGGTGTTCCAAACTGTTCTGAAATTCAATCCTTCAAATCTACAGGAGCAATTTTGTTCGATTAAGCAATCAAATGTGGCATTACATTATGTGCTTTAATCAAAAAACCACTCACTGACACCATTAGGATAATGCAGATCATCCAAACTAACTGAGAGTTGAGAACCTCAGATACATACCAGCAACAGGGACCATATGCGTAATACATAGTTAAATCCTTTAGTTACTTTTGTACCTTTAGTTCCTTTTGTACCTTTAGTTCCTTTAGTTCCTTTAGTTCCTTTAGTTCCTTTAGTTCCTTTAGTTCCTTTAGTTCCTTTAGTTCCTTTAGTTCCTTTAGTTCCTTTAGTTCCTTTAGTTCCTGTAGTTCCTTTAGTTCCTTTAGTTCCTTTAGTTCATTTAGTTCCTTTAGTTCCTTTAGTTCCTTTAGTTCCTTTAGTTCCTTTAGTTCCTTTAGTTCCTTTAGTTCCTTTAGTTCCTTTAGTTCCTTTAGTTCCTTTAGTTCCTTTAGTTCCTTTAGTTCCTTTAGTTCCTTTAGTTCCTTTAGTTCCTTTAGTTCCTTTAGTTCCTTTAGTTCCTTTAGTTCCTTTAGTTCCTTTAGTTCCTTTAGTTCCTTTAGTTCCTTTAGTTCCTTTAGTTCCTTTAGTTCCTTTAGTTCCTTTAGTTCCTTTAGTTCCTTTAGTTCCTTTAGTTCCTTTAGTTCCTTTAGTTCCTTTAGTTCCTTTAGTTCCTTTAGTTCCTTTAGTTCCTTTAGTTCCTTTAGTTCCTTTGGTTCCTTTAGTTCCTTTAGTTCCTTTAGTTCCTTTAGTTCCTTTAGTTCCTTTAGTTCCTTTAGTTCCTTTAGTTCCTTTAGTTCCTTTAGTTCCTTTAGTTCCTTTAGTTCCTTTAGTTCCTTTAGTTCCTTTAGTTCCTTTAGTTCCTTTAGTTCCTTTAGTTCCTTTAGTTCCTTTAGTTCCTTTAGTTCCTTTAGTTCCTTTAGTTCCTTTAGTTCCTTTAGTTCCTTTAGTTCCTTTAGTTCCTTTAGTTCCTTTAGTTCCTTTAGTTCCTTTAGTTCCTTTAGTTCCTTTAGTTCCTTTAGTTCCTTTAGTTCCTTTAGTTCCTTTAGTTCCTTTAGTTCCTTTAGTTCCTTTAGTTCCTTTAGTTCCTTTAGTTCCTTTAGTTCCTTTAGTTCCTTTAGTTCCTTTAGTTCCTTTAGTTCCTTTAGTTCCTTTAGTTCCTTTAGTTCCTTTAGTTCCTTTAGTTCCTTTAGTTCCTTTAGTTCCTTTAGTTCCTTTAGTTCCTTTAGTTCCTTTAGTTCCTTTAGTTCCTTTAGTTCCTTTAGTTCCTTTAGTTCCTTTAGTTCCTTTAGTTCCTTTAGTTCCTTTAGTTCCTTTAGTTCCTTTAGTTCCTTTAGTTCCTTTAGTTCCTTTAGTTCCTTTAGTTCCTTCAGTTCCTTTAGTTCCTCTGAGTTAAATAAAAAACATTATCTTTGTGAACATATATTCTTTACGGTGCATCAACATATGATTACATGCTACGCATAGTGAGCTTTTAATTTGAGTTGTTTTTGACTTTTTATAAACAAATTTTAAACATAACAGTTATAGATACACAACATTACTAGTGCATTGCATAAATCTTGGCGTTTATTGGTGTATGGAGATTTCTGTTGGAATTTACGAAATTGATTCCATATGACGCATTTCGTTAAGAGATCGAAGACCAGATTTGTATTCTACTATGACCTGTCTATTGAGAATAAGTGGCCATTTAATAAAAAATAATGAAAACAAAGTTTATTTTTTAATTAAACATGAATTGTAACTGAACACTAGTCAAAAAGGTGAAAATTTGATCCATTTTCTCGCCTAGCACTTTCTGGCACCCGTTCTTTTGCAATTCACAAATGTTATGTATGATATTATATTATAGTTGATAAAAAAAAACATGATTTTCAAAACTCTTCTGTAGAAGAGCAAAATAAATAAAACCAGGTGCCGTTTTTTGCTTAAACGATACGCTCTTATTATGAAAACTGGTGTACATACTCATTTATGTTTTCAGAATCCACTCAGGATTCTGTAGAGAATCCTCTCAGGATTCTGTGGAGAATCCTCTCAGGATTCTGTGGAGAATCCTCTCAGGATTCTGTGGAGAATTCTCTCAGGATTCTGTGGAGAATCCTCTCAGGATTCTGTGGAGAATCCTCTCAGGATTCTGTGGAGAATCCTCTCAGGATTCTGTGGAGAATCCTCTCAGGATTCTGTGGAGAATCCTCTCAGGATTCTGTGGAGAATCCTCTCAGGATTCTGTGGAGAATCCTCTCAGGATTCTGTGGAGAATCCTCTCAGGATTCTGTGGAGAATCCTCTCAGGATTCTGTGGAGAATCCTCTCAGGATTCTGTGGAGAATCCTCTCAGGATTCTGTGGAGAATCCTCTCAGGATTCTGTGAAGAATCCTCTCAGGATTCTGTGGAGAATCCTCTCAGGATTCTGTGGAGAATCCTCTCAGGATTCTGTTGAGAATCCTCCTAGGATTCTGTGGAGAATCCTCCTAGGATTCTGTGGAGAATCCTCCTAATAAATAAATAAATAAATAAATTCTGTGGAGAATCCTCTCAAGATTCTGTGGAGAATCCTCTCAGGATTCTGTAAAGAATCCTGTCAGGATTCTGTGGAGAATCCTCTCAGAATTCTGTGGAGAATCCTCTCAGGATTCTGTGGAGAATCCTCTCAGGATTCTGTGGAGAATCCTCTCAGGATTCTGTGGAGAATCCTCTCAGGATTCTGTGGAGAATCCTCTCAGGATTCTGTGGAGAATCCTCTCAGGATTCTGTGGAGAATCCTCTCAGGATTCTGTGGAGAATCCTCTCAGGATTCTGTGGAGAATCCTCTCAGGATTCTGTGGAGAATCCTCTCAGGATTCTGTGGAGAATCCTCTCAGGATTCTGTGGAGAATCCTCTCAGGATTCTGTGGAGAATCCTCTCAGGATTCTGTGGAGAATCCTCTCAGGATTCTGTGGAGAATCCTCTCAGGATTCTGTGGAGAATCATCTCAGGATTCTGTGGAGAATCCTCTCAGGATTCTGTGGAGAATCCTCTCAGGATTCTGTGGAGAATCCTCTCAGGATTCTGTGGAGAATCCTCTCAGGATTCTGTGGAGAATCCTCTCAGGATTCTGTGGAGAATCCTCTCAGGATTCTGTGGAGAATCCTCTCAGGATTCTGTGGAGAATCCTCTCAGGATTCTGTGGAGAATCCTCTCAGGATTCTGTGGAGAATCCTCTCAGGATTCTGTGGAGAATCCTCTCAGGATTCTGTGGAGAATCCTCTCAGGATTCTGTGGAGAATCCTCTCAGGATTCTGTGGAGAATCCTCTCAGGATTCTGTGGAGAATCCTCTCAGGATTCTGTGGAGAATCCTCTCAGGATTTTGTGGAGAATCCTCTCAGGATTTTGTGGAGAATCCTCTCAGGATTTTGTGGAGAATCCTCTCAAGATTCTGTGGAGAATCCTCTCAGGATTCTATGGAGAATCCTCTCAGGATTCTGTGGAGAATCCTCTCAGGATTCTGTGGAGAATCCTCTCAGGATTCTGTGGAGAATCCTCTCAGGATTCTGTGGAGAATCCTCTCGGTATTCTGTGGAGAATCCTCTCAGGATTCTGTGGAGAATCCTCTCAGGATTCTGTAGAGAATCCTCTCAGGATTCTGTAGAGAATCCTCTCAGGGTTCTGTAGAAAATCATCTCAGGATTCTGTGAAGAATCCTCTCAGGATTCTGTGGAGAATCCTCTCAGGATTCTGTGGAGAATCCTCTCAGGATTCTGTGGAGAATCCTCTCAGGATTCTGTGGAGAATCCTCTCAGGATTCTGTGGAGAATCCTCTCAGGATTCTGTGGAGAATCTTCTCAGTATTCTGTGGAGAATCCTCTCAGGATTCTGTGGAGAATCCTCTCAGGATTCTGTGGAGAATCCTCTCAGGATTCTGTGGAGAATCCTCTCAGGATTCTGTGGAGAATCCTCTCAGGATTCTGTGGAGAATCCTCTCAGGATTCTGTGGAGAATCCTCTCAGGATTCTGTGGAGAATCCTCTCAGGATTCTGTGGAGAATCCTCTCAGGATTCTGTGGAGAATCCTCTCAGGATTCTGTGGAGAATCCTCTCAAGATTCTGTGGAGAATCCTCTCAGGATTCTGTGGAGAATCTTCTCAGGATTCTGTGGAGAATCCTCTCAGGATTCTGTGGAGAATCCTCTCAGGATTCTGTGGAGAATCCTCTCAGGATTCTGTGGAGAATCCTCTCAGGATTCTGTGGAGAATCCTCTCAGGATTCTGTGGAGAATCCTCTCAGGATTCTGTGGAGAATCCTCTCAGGATTCTGTGGAGAATCCTCTCAGGATTCTGTGGAGAATCCTCTCAGGATTCTGTGGAGAATCCTCTCAGGATTCTGTGGAGAATCCTCTCAGGATTCTGTGGAGAATCCTCTCAGGATTCTGTGGAGAATCCTCTCAGGATTCTGTGGAGAATCCTCTCAGGATTCTGTGGAGAATCCTCTCAGGATTCTGTGGAGAATCCTCTCAGGATTCTGTGGAGAATCCTCTCAGGATTCTGTGGAGAATCCTCTCAGGATTCTGTGGAGAATCCTCTCAGGATTCTGTGGAGAATCCTCTCAGGATTCTGTGGAGAATCCTCTCAGGATTCTGTGGAGAATCCTCTCAGGATTCTGTGGAGAATCCTCTCAGGATTCTGTGGAGAATCCTCTCAGGATTCTGTGGAGAATCCTCTCAGGATTCTGTGGAGAATCCTCTCAGGATTCTGTGGAGAATCCTCTCAGGATTCTGTGGAGAATCCTCTCAGGATTCTGTGGAGAATCCTCTCAGGATTCTGTGGAGAATCCTCTCAGGATTCTGTGGAGAATCCTCTCAGGATTCTGTGGAGAATCCTCTCAGGATTCTGTGGAGAATCCTCTCAGGATTCTGTGGAGAATCCTCTCAGGATTCTGTGGAGAATCCTCTCAGGATTCTGTGGAGAATCCTCTCAAGATTCTGTGGAGAATCCTCTCAGGATTCTGTGGAGAATCCTCTCAGGATTCTGTGGAGAATCCTCTCAGGATTCTGTGGAGAATCCTCTCAGGATTCTGTGGAGAATCCTCTCAGGATTCTGTGGAGAATCCTCTCAGGATTCTGTGGAGAATCCTCTCAGGATTCTGTGGAGAATCCTCTCGGGATTCTGTGGAGAATCCTCTCAGGATTCTGTGGAGAATCCTCTCAGGATTCTGTGGAGAATCCTCTCAGGATTCTGTGGAGAATCCTCTCAGGATTCTGTGGAGAATCCTCTCAGGATTCTCAACTTGCCTCTTAGTGCCCTTTCGTACACCTCTTGAACACTCCTGAAACTCCAGGGAGCCCCCTGAAATACTACTGTGACGTATCTAAAACATCTGGAAGTCTCATGAAACATCACTGGAACGCCGTTGGGACTCTCTGGAACCCTCCGCAAACCCCTAGTGTCCGGGATCACTTTTAAAATCCTTTTTGAACCCCAGGAGTGCTCCTGGAACCTCTAAAATTCTATGAAACGCTCATGAAACTTCTTCATTGGCAACTTCTAGAACACTCCAGCAACACACCTGAAACTCCCTGAAATTCCCAGGATCCTCTCATGGAACATCTCTGACACCCTCTATAATACCCCAGAAATGCGTATGGAACGCCCCTCAAATCCCCTGAATGCCTCTGAAATCCCATGTAACGCCCCTGACACTCACAGGAACCCCCTGGGACCTCTTGTAACCTCTTGAGTAAAACCCCATGAAGTCCTTGGAGCTCCTTTGGAACGCTTTTGAAACCCCCTGAACCCCATGTAGTTCCCTGACATCTCCTGGAACGCCTCTGAAACACCCGGACGCCGCATTAAACACCATTGCACAGCGATACACGAAACAGATTTACGAGGAAAGATGCATTCAACGCCTTCAAATGAGTTTATAGGCAAATATGGCCTTCCACAAAGTTGTCCCTAATAATAAGGCCCTCTTTAAAATGTGCATGAAAATTAGGGTGGTCCATATTTTCAAAGAAATTGTTAACCAAACTTTTTTATTTGCAAGAACCACTTTTAGAGCTTCCAAAAACGCACATTTTCGTGCGCTGAAAATGTTGCTACGTCATTCCGTTCAAAAGATATTGATGATTTTCTTGAAAAAATAGGCACTTTTCAAGTATTTTTTATTTGAGTAACAAAAATAACACCCCTCTAATTTTTTGATATGTTTTATAACAAAGTTTCTTCTTTTGAATGCGGGCCAAAGATATTTTTATGTTTGGCCCAATCAGTCATATCACCTTTTCAAAAAAACATGTTTTTTTTAGAAAAAACACCTGTAACTATTGAACCAAAAGAGATAACAACCATCTCAGCGCACGAAACGACGCTTCTTCAAATGCTCTACAAGTGTTTCTTGAGCGACTTTGTTGAAAAATCGAAACTGAAAAAGTTAAAGCCAGAAAACCGGTTTTTCTTGAACCACCCTAAGCTTTTTCAGAAAAATATCTCTAGATCGTTCAATTTTAAAGGTACATAAAAAGTGTCTTCAGCAAACTTGCTCAAAATTAATAAATAGATCTACAACTTTCCCGAAGAAGGGATAAAGATATTGTTGCAAATAAAAAAGTTTGGTTCCCCGTCGTACGATAACAATTAGATGTAGGTTGATAAACAATTAGATGTAGGTTGATAATAGCTATAAGTGTATTTTAAGTTTTTATATATGTTAAGTTCAACTTCAAATCTTTTACTTACATTAGTGTATACAGTTTAAGTTTTAATCGAATTCAACCAATATTAGAATTTAAGAGAAAAGAGATAAATTTTAACGTGTTTGTCCACTTGTTCTGTCTTCAGTTTGTTCTAAGTGTTTGACGTTTTCCCTTATCCCCAATCATTTCGTTGTAGTTGTCTGTCACGGGATCTGTCACTCGGCCAATATCGATCCCTGCTGAAAAGCGATGTTCCCGTGTTGCCAACACGCCCCCGCCCGTATTGCACGAAGTTTCTTCTGCTATACACTGATCAGGCTCTTGAACATGTAGGACAGCGAGCAGGGTCGTCGGCCGTTGAACTATACCCGCAGAAGTTTGTATGTCTGCTTTGCGAACGCGGCCATCCTTTCCAGGATAAACGCGGACCACCTTCCCTCTTGTCCAACTGTTCCGGATGTTATCTTGTACTATGATCACCAGATCACCGACTTCCAAGGTTCTGACATTGCCGAACCATTTGGTTTGCCTCGAGATAACCGGTAAGTATTCTTGGATCCACCGGGCCCAAAACCGATCCAACATCGAGCGTGCCAGATTCCAGTTTGATCGTAACGCCATGCGAGGGTCCGCTGCTGACACTGCTGGTTGATGTACACCGGAAGAACTCAAGAGCAGGAAATGGTTCGGAGTTAGGGCTTCCTGCTCCGGATTCTCCAACGCCATATATGTTAGTGGGCGAGTGTTCACCATACCCTCTACCTCTGCTAATACCGTCATCAATGTTTCGTCGTCCGGATTTCTGCTCACCCCTGTGGAATTTAGAGCCGCTTTGACGGGCCGAACAAGGAGGATAAGGAGGATTGAATTTCCACTGCGTCGTTGCGTTCGTAAAAGTTCCCGCAAGAGAGTCATTGATGACGGCGATCTCTTCTTGAAGTTCCCGACTGGCTCCTTGGAAGTTCGTGCCTTGGTCGGAATAAATTTCGGTCGGTGCTCCTCTACGCGCAATGAAGCGCCGGATGGCCAGTTTACAAGCCTCAGTGGAAAGACTCATAGTTAACTCCAAATGTATCGCACGAACCGTCAAGCATGTGAAGAGTGCTACCCATCGTTTTGCATTGCTTCGGCCAATCCTCACTGTAATTGGCCCGAAATAGTCCAACCCGACAAAGGAGAAAGGACGTACGTACGGGGTTAGCCGTACAGCTGGTAAGGGTCCCATTGGTGGCGTTTGCGGTTTCGCCCTGTAGACACGACACCAGTTACAGCGAGCACGAACGGACCTCACTAATACTCGTAGTGCCGGAATAGAGTATTTCTGCACAACTTCATTCGCGACAGTTTCTCCATTTGCATGTCTGAATTTGCGGTGATACCAATCGACCAGAAGAAATGTCACATAGTTGGTTTTTGGGAGAATCACTGGAAACTGCACGTCGTTGGAAATCCATTCTGCGTGTCGCATACGACGTTCCATGCGAATGAGTCCTCCTTCACCGATCATTGGAGCGTTGGTGTAGAGTGGACTACTTTTCTTGACTTTCTGCTGTTGTGCCGGTTGGATATGGCAGTTTCTCAGCAGCAAGCCAAATTCGTCCGGATATGTTTCTAGCTGAACCAATCTCCAGACAGCGAACTCCGCATTCTTCAGTTCTTCGGAACTAAAGTGTGAGGTAGAATATGTTGGCGCATTCCTTGTCCTCCGCTGACAGTTTTCGTAGAAGCGTCGAACGAATGCGAAAGTACGTATTAACCGCTCCCACTTCGAAAACCGCTGGAAGTTGACTACTTGATCTACGCTGACATGAGCCTGCACATTCACAATTCGCAATTCCTCTGTTGACTCGATTAACGGTAGTTCACGCCGAGGCCAGTAATCTTCTTGCTCGTAAAGGAACTTTGGCCCTTTGAACCACCGGCTATTTGATTCAATGTTGGGCCCGGTTCCCCATTTGGTGGCTTCGTCTGCGACGTTACATTTCGTCGGGACCCATCTCCAATCTTCGACGTCCGTAGTTTCCAAGATCTCTCCGATTCTGAATCCCACGAACTGCGTGTGGCGCCGAGGATCGGATCTCAACCAAGAAAGCACCGTAGTGGAATCGCTCCAGAGCACTTTTCGGTGTATCTTCAGTGTGTGGTTAGAAATGACACTTTTCATAAGGCGTGCTCCCATCACTGCAGCTTGCAGCTCAAGCCGTGGAATGGATAGCGGTTTAAGTGGAGAGACTTTTGTCTTCGCCGTCACAAGACAACAACGAACTACGCCGTAGTCTACCACTCGGAAATACGCGCAAGCTGCATATGCTGATTCACTGGCGTCGACGAATATGTGTAATTCCAGCGAATCATACGATTGCTGACCGTAGCCAGAGAAATAGCAACGAGGAATTCTAATGACTTCAAGCTGTTTCAACGTCTGAATCCATTCTTTCCAGCGGACGAGCAGATTCGTCGGAATGGTCTCGTCCCAATCGACGCCGGCTCTCCACACATCCTGAAGCAGCACTTTCCCATGAACCAGAACCACAGCTACCAATCCCAAAGGATCGAAGACGCTCATTACGAGACTCAAGGCCTCCCGTTTCGTCGGAACTACAGCTTCGGTTATCAAAGACTGCAGATTAGCACGTAGTTGAATTGAAAACGACAAAACATCCTCCGTTGGTTGCCAAGTCATTCCCAATATGCGTTCTGTGCCGCTGCACTTATCCTTCAGGAAACATTTACTTGATTCACTGCTGCATTCTCCGATTCGCTCGATTACTTCCGATGAATTTGACAGCCAGTGCCGAATTTCAAACCCTCCTCTGGCGTGAACGGTTTTTACATCTTCCGCTAGTTGCACTGCTTCGTCGACTGTATCCACGCTGTCCAAATAGTCATCGACGTAGTGGCTTGTCTTCACCGCCTCGGCCGCCTTCGGAAATTCATCCGCTTGTTCTTCCGCGTTCAAATTTTTCACGAATTGCAGTGAACACGGAGAGCACGACGATCCGAATGTAGCCACATCCATAACAAAGACTTGTATTGGAAGCGAAGGACTGTCCCGCCACAGGAACCGTTGCGCGTGACGATCTTCCGGGCGAATCAATACTTGGTGGAACATCTCTCTTATATCCGCACCGATGGCCACCTGTCTCTGGCGATATCGACTAAGTACCGCCGGGAGAGATGTTAGCAAATCAGGTCCTTTTAGTAACACGGAATTGAGAGAAACGCCTCGGACTGTCGCAGCCGCATCCCAAACTACTCTCACTTTTTCCGGCTTCTTTGGATGGACGACGACTCCCAATGGTAAGTACCACACGCGCTGTGGATCCGCTTCGGCTAGCTCTTGTTCTGTGGCTACATACGCATAGCCCTTTTCCTGATATGCGACGATCTGTTTCTTCACGTTGTCATACAGTTCCGGTGATTTCTGCAACCGTTTCTCCAGGCAGTGTAGACGACGCTCCGCCATGGGCCTACTGTCGGGAAATTGCAGCTGGTCGTATTTCCATAAGAGTCCCGTCTGGAACCGCCCACCCGGAGTACGAACTGTAGTGGCCTCGAGGATTTCCCGAGCGCGACGGTCGTCGGCTGAGTCAAGAGCGTTAGGCGATGATACTCCTGTTCCTTCAACACGAAAGAAATCTTTCACTAGTTCGTGCAGTTCGTTATCGTGATCACTGGATCGGCTACAGCAGTGGAGAACACGATGAGGATTATCTTCGTCAGAACCTCGATTTCGTCCAAATACAACCCAACCGATCCTTGTTTTGGCAGCTACTGGCTCGTCGGGTTTACCTTCTCTCAGCTTCAAAGTGTTTTTAACCTTAGCGTTGTCCAGTCCTATTAGGATACGCGGTGACGCGTCTTCATAACTCTTCACAGGAAGCCCTCGGAGATGCGGAAAATCCCTTTCAACCTCTTCAAATCTCAATGACTGTCGAGGTAAGTCCAGACTTTGAACTGTGTGAACTCCATTCAGTACGAAGCTTTTCGTTGAATCTATTCCGGAAATGTAGAGTTGAACTTCTTGCGACGCCGTTTCTGTTCGTTTCACTCCGTTTGTCCATTGCATACAGAGTGGAGCAGGCCGACCAACTAGTCCTAGCTGTTTCACGATCGAACTTTCCACTAGTGTCGAATCGGAACCACTGTCGAGGAAGGCAAAGGTTTGCACCGATTTTCCATTTGCGCGCAGCAACACTGGAACTATGCGAAATAGTATCTTATCGCGCAACTGTTGGTGAACAGCTACCGTTCCCATGATTGTATCCGTGACGGTTCTTGTGCCTTCTGCTTGTGGTTCGCCTGGATGAAGAAGACGGTGATGCCGGTGCTGACAGCCATCCACGCCACACGCCGAAGCCTTACACGGCCATCGTCCATGCGGATACAAACACCTTTTACACAGGTGCAACTCGTTTGCGACCTTCCAGCGATCGGCAAGGCCTTTACGTTTAAACGAATCGCAGTCTCTCGGTTTGTGCCCAGGTGTTTTGCAGACTACACATGGTCGGTCTACTCTGACATCAGACGTATCGCCTCCGGAGCTTGTTCCTTTTGATGCTGGGTCATTAGGCCGAAGGTCATTAGGCCGAAGGTCATTAGGCAGAATGGTCATCAGGACGAATTGAAAGTTAGCCGTTGTTTTTACCTTTTCCAACAATTTTTGACAAAAACTAGTTTAACAATGGAACTATAGCCTATGTTTTAAAGAAGGAAAAATTTATGAATTGAACATCAGCAGTTTCAGCGCCAAAAACTATTTCAGCAATGATACTAGAAAGAACAGCCTATATTTAAAAGAAGGAAAAATTCATGGGTAAAATATCAGTAGATTCAGCATCAATAAAGTATCTTTGTGCCTGTCACACGATACACACATGCAAAATGGTCATTTGCAGAGGAAGCTCTCAGTTAATAAGCTGAGAAGCAGGCTTTGTCTCAGTGGGGACGTAACGGCAAGAAGAAGACCCAATGACCATTCGGCCTGATGACCATTCGGCCTAATGACCATTCGGCCTAATGACCATTCGGCCTAATGACCATTCGGCCTAATGACCTTCGGCCGAATGGCCTTCGGCCTAATGACCTTCGGCCGAATGGCCTGACACCGTTCCTTTTTTGCGCCAATCCTGTCGTGCATCCTCCGTTGAGTGGGGGTTCACAAATGCTTTTGTCTTCCCCTTTAGCCGATCAGCTTTCTGCGAGCCGGAATCAGCAACGATGGTTGTGACACTACTAGCCGCTGTGACCAACACATTCATATAGTCGGCAAAAGCTCGGAGATCCGCCACCAGCACGCGTTGTTTGTAGAGCGCCCAATCGAGCTTGATGTTTGCAGGTAACTTCTCTACAAGCTCTTGCAACAGAACCGGGTTCGCCAAGTGCATCTCCTGTCTAGTGCCCACAAGATGTACACAAAGGTTTCTCACAGCAAGTCCAAAGTTGATCAGGGTCTCCAGTTTATCAGGTTTTGGAGCCGGAGTCGCTCGTACTTCGTTAAGTAGCGTGTAGATTATAGCATCTGGACGACCGTAGAGTGAGTGCAGCGTGTTCATCACCTCGGCAACATTCGATGGATGTAATAGGAAACAGCTGACGGCTTTCCTTGCATCACCCTTCAGACTCCGCTGTAACCGCATCAAGTTTTCTGCATCAGTGTATCCACACATTTGTGTGGATGTATCATAACTGCTCCAGAAAAGAGGCCAATCTGCTGGATTACCGGCGAACGTCGGAAGTTCCTTGGGTACAACATGTCGGGCGGCCAACTGCTGAGAAGTGGGACCAGGTGGCGGCAGTGACTGTATGCTAGATGGTTGCGGTACCGAGAAGATGGGAGTCTGGTAACTAGTCACACTGATCCCTGGATGTTGATACGGGGGAATGTTGTACGCACCACGATTCATACCAGAAGGTACAGCGGAAGTGTGAGAAAGGCCACTCTGTGAGTTGATCGCAACACTTGGTGGCACAAAGGAGTAGGAAGAACAATATTGTGGAAGAGTCGAGTGCGGAGGGTATCTTGGCAGTAAACTAGGATAGGCAGGACCACTATTTAACCAGGGGGGATTATTGGATGCCGGAGCAGAAACTCTACTAACAGGCATTGCACCTATCGTTGGATTCACTTGATAGTTGGCTACACTGGTGTGAGTGAGTGCATGTGGAACTCGACTATAATTAATGCCGGGATGGGTTCCCGTAATGCCCACGCCACCAGACGGATGACCTTCATTTGCAGCTACACCTGGCCGGTTACTTACCGAGACTGTTGCGTTTGGATAAGACAAACCCTGAATAGCACTTGGACCTGGGATGCTCGAACCTGCAGGTACTGAGTATGGCAGTGATGATGCAATCTCTGCCGCATTAGCTGCTGAACTTCTCGGTGTGGATTGCTGCAATGGTGCAGACGGAACGTTGCTCGGAGATGATGTTAAAGTTTCAACTGGCAAACCGATGTGGGTCGTCGTCACTGGTGATATCAGGTCCTTGAACGTAGGAGCGAAAGAGGTTACACAGGAGATTTCATCCGTAGCTGCCACTGGCTGGCCGGCACCGTTCCTAGTGATCGTGGATGCTGACGGTGGGTGGATGACATTTGCTGCTGTAGACGTGAGTCCAGTGGGGCCTACTCCTCCAGGATTGGTACTCAGGGTCACTGCTGGTTGTGTGTTCATCCACTCTCGAACTTTGTCCACTCCATGACCGGCACTACGGTGACTTCTAATGCTTCTTCCGTCGTCGTCTTCTTCCAATCGGGCTTGCAACAGTTGGTACTTCTTGTCGATAAACTCCTTCTCCAGTACCATCATATCAGAGATTGCTTTGTCCCTCCGTTCCTTCTCCAGTCGCATAGCCATTTCGTTCATATCCCTTTCCTGCTTTTCTTTCTCCGCTAGCAATCTAGCCCGTAGCTCCTTCTCCTCGGCCAGCCGTTGCATTTCGAGCCTCAACTTGGCCTCTCGTGCGCTCGCCGTTGTTGATCGGGATACTGACGCAGCGGGTGATGCGGAGCAGAAACCACAAAGATATATTCGGCTGTCATTGGCGATACTATCCCCGACAGCAGCGCATCTAAAATGGTACCAGTGTCTGCAACCATTACACTGAACCATCTGACTGTCTGCTTCATCTGGTTGATTGCAGGCGCGGCAATTTCTATCCTCCGTCGTTTCCCCAACGTTGCTCGCAGCCTCAGATGGCATTGTTGTCATTCCGGAGCCGAATGATTAGTCCAGATCAACGATAGTTGAGGTTAGAATATAAAATTCTTGAAGTTTGTTACCGGAGCGGGGACGATTTCGGACTGTCCTATAGCAAACTCGTTTGTGTTGGGGTTTGAGTAAGCTTCAAGCTAAAATATATTAGCATTTAGTTAGGGTTTAAGCTAGATTTAGGTTTGTAGACTTACAATTTTAGTCCTCACGTGTACATATGTTCCCCGTCGTACGATAACAATTAGATGTAGGTTGATAATAGCTATAAGTGTATTTTAAGTTTTTATATATGTTAAGTTCAACTTCAAATCTTTTACTTACATTAGTGTATACAGTTTAAGTTTTAATCGAATTCAACCAATATTAGAATTTAAGAGAAAAAGATAAATTTTAACGTGTTTGTCCACTTGTTCTGTCTTCAGTTTGTTCAAAGTGTTTGACGTTTTCCCTTATCCCCAATCATTTCGTTGTAGTTATCTGTCACGGGATCTGTTACTCGGCCAATATCGATCCCTGCTGAAAAGCGATGTTCCCGTGTTGCCAACACTAATTGTTATGTACATTGAAAAGAGGGCCTTATTTTTAAGAACAACTTTGTAGAAGACCATATTTGTCTAAAAAATCATTTGAAGGCGCTGAATGCAGCTTTCCTTGTAAATCTGTTTCGTGAACCATTGTGCAATGGGTGGCGCTAACCAGATAAAGTTGTAGTGAAATACATTCGTCGTTTTTAACTTCAGATAGTCTGCCAAATTCGCACAACAGCGTGGGTGAACCAAGCACATTTCAGCAAACCTTGTGGTGAGTTAGAATGTACCGATTATTAATCATCCCAGACAACCAATTTGCACGTATAATGAAGTTTATGTTCATGTTATACGTACCTTTATGCGTTAAAATTACATCGCATAAGATGCAGTAAAAGAGCCTTAAGCGTACAAAAGTAGAGGCGCTATACGTGCATTGACGGAAAAATAATAACGCTGTATGACTTGAAGCGATATCTTATGCGATGCACGGTGTGAACTATTGCGACGTAATATCATCTTTTTTTTTTTTTTACTTATTCGTTTATTTGGAAGGCTCGGGCGCCACATGGGCATAACTGAGCCGAAATCTTTTGTTTTTACAATGATTTTAAATTTTACAATTTATTACTGCCTTAAAACTATGTTAGTTTGGGAAGCCGAAGTACTCGCGGCTGTTTCGAGGTTAAGGATTGAAGAAGAAAAAAAAAATGGGAAGGACGGATTAATGGGTTTAAAACTAAATTATTTGCTAACTTATACTAAAACTTTGATGGGACAAATTGTCCATATCTGTAACGGAACCAAAAAGAAAGGACTTTATCGGTAGAAAACGACAAGAAGAGGACAAACGGAAGGGGGTGACGACAGACAGGGGCGAACAACAAAACCAAAAGGCGGACAACGAAAACAAGGAACGTACTACATCAAACTCTGACATCAACACGTTTCAAAAACTGGTAAATCAGGTTCATGTATTCCAAATCAAGTCCTGCCAACACTTCTCTAACGGGTTTCTGTTGTTTTCCTCGGACCCGGAGAATTTCATGCAGCTCAGATCTGACCTCACGATACTCATTGCATCCCCACACAACATGTTCGATATCCTGGTAAGCCACGCCACAGACACAGAGATTGCTTTCTGAGAGCCCAATACGGAAGGTGTGTGCGTTCAACAAATAGTGGTTGGACATCAGCCGACACATCACACGAATGAAATCGCGGCCCAAATCCAACCCTTTGAACCATGGCTTCTTCGACACCTGTGGGATGATGGAATGCAACCATCTACCCATCTCTCCATCTCTCCATTTGTGTTGCCAGCTGATCAAGGTCTCCTGACGGGCCAATGCAAAAAATTCGTCGAAGGCGATTTGACGCTCGTAAATATCGCCTTCGCTAGCGCCCACCTTAGCCAGAGAGTCCGCTTTCTCATTGCCCGGGATTGAGCAATGTGAAGGGACCCAAGCTATGGTGATGATGTATGAGCGTTTGGACAAAGCACTCAAGACTTGGCGTATTCCTTTCAGGAAGTACGCTGAGTGCTTCATCGGTTTCATTGACCGAACAGCCTCCAGAGAGCTTAGACTGTCGGTAAAAATGAAGTAGTGCTCAGGTGGAAGAGTGCGAATGTACTCTAAGGTGAAGTATATAGCCGCTAGCTCAGCAATGTATACCGAACATGGCTTTTGAAGCATGAAGGTGGCGCTATGAAATTCGTTGTAGACACCGAATCCAGTCGAATCATTGGTTTTGGAACCATCTGTGAAGAACTGTCTGGCCCCGCTAACATGCCCGAACTTACTTGCAAAAATTTGTGGAATACATATGGAACGAAAAGATTCCGGTATACCGGTGATCTCATCCTTCATAGAGAGATCAAAATCCACAGAGGAGCTGTCGAAGTCTGAGAAGTTGTCACGATTGGTGTTAACCGGATTTGGGCTTACCTCCAGTGTCATGTACCAGTAGTACACACTCATAAAACGAGTTTGAGGGTTCTGTTCGAGCAGCTTTTCGAAGTTTTCTATGACTAACGGATTCACAACCTCGCATCGGATGAGGAACCGGAACGACAACTCCGCAAAGCGGTCTGTCAGAGGCTGTACACCAGCAAGTACCTCTAAACTCATTGTGTGAGTCGAGTTCATGCAACCTAACGCGATCCGAAGGCAACGGTACTGAGCCCGTTGAAGCTTCAGCAAGTGTGTTTTCGCCGCGGATTGAAAACAGAAGCTACCGTATTCTAAAACCGATAGAATGGTTGTTTGGTACAGCCTGATCAGATCTTCCGGGTGTGCTCCCCACCATGTTCCGGTAATAGTTCGCATAAAGTTAATTCGTTTTTGGCATTTCTGTATCAGATACACAATATGCTTCCCCCAGGTGCATTTGGAATCGAACCAGACGCCGAGGTATTGTGAAGACATGCTATGAGTGATTGTCTTACCCATCAGAACGAGCGGAAACTTAGCCGGTTTGTGTTTTTTAGAAAAGACAACCATCTCAGTTTTCTCCGGAGAGAACTCGATACCCAGCTTGAGAGCCCAAGTAGACAAATTGTCCAAAGTATCCTGTAGTGGTCCTTGCAGATCGACTGCTATTGATCCCGTTACAGAGACAACACAGTCATCCGCAAGCTGCCTTAACGTGCAGTTTTCCATGAGACAATCATCTATGTCTCTGACATAAAAGTTGTAAAGAAGGGGGCTTAGACATGAACCCTGGGGGAGGCCCATGTAGCTAATTCGTGAAACTGTCAAGTCGCCATGAGCGAAACTCATCTGCTTCTCAAACAGCAAATTATACAAAAAGTTGTTCAGAATTGGTGAAAGGCCACTGTCGTGTAGTTTGTCAGAAAGAACATCGACACAAACTGAATCAAAAGCCCCCTTAATATCCAAAAACACTGAGCCCATTTGCTGCTTTTGAGCAAAGGCAAGCTGAATTTCTGAAGAAAGCAACGCAAGACAGTCGTTCGTACCTTTGCCTCTGCGGAAACCAAACTGTGTATCTGACAACATGCCATTCGATTCAACCCATTTGTCCAGTCGAAAGAGAATCATCTTCTCCAACAGCTTCCGTAGACAAGACAACATCGCGATTGGACGGTACGAATTATGATCCGACGCGGGTTTCCCGGGTTTTTGAACAGCTATCACCCTCACTTGTCTCCAGTCATCCGGAACGATGTTGTTATCCAGGAACTGATTGAACAAGTTCAACAAGCGCCTCTTAGCGACGTCGGGGAGGTTTTTAAGCAAGTTGAACTTGATTCGATCCATTCCTGGAGCGGAATTGTTACATGAAAGAAGAGCAAGTGAGAATTCAACCATCGAAAATGGCCTATCCATGTCGTCCCTATCCTCGGAAACATCACGAATTATTCGCTCCACGGGTACGGAATCTGGACAAACTTTTTTTGCGAACTTGAGAATCCACCGAGGAGAGCTTTCTCGATCCTCGTTGACCGACGACGCGTTACGCATTCTTCTACCGACGTTCCAAAGAGTTCTCATCGAAGTCTCGCGCGACAAACCCTCGACGAACCGACGCCAGTAACCGCTTTTCTTCGCCTTGATCAAGTTCTTGAACTTGCTTTCAAGGGAAGCGAACCGCTTGAAGTTTTCGACCGAACCGCGTTTCCGAAACTCTTTGAACGCCGCGGATTTCTCGCGATAGATTTCTGTACACTCACTATCCCACCACGGATTGGGGGGTTTCCTGCGAACCGACGGACCTGGCACTGGTCGACGTTGTGCCTGAAGCGCGCTACTGATGATCAGTTCTGATAGAAACTGATACTCTTCCCGCGGTGGAAGGACTTCTACCGATTGCTCACCGTCGATAATTGCTTCTGCGTACTTCTCCCAGTCAATGTGCTTGGTGAGATCGTAGGCGATGTCGATAGATGGAGGTTGATGTGACCCATTGGAAATAGAAACAACAATCGGCAGATGATCACTACCATGGGGATCCTGGATAACCTTCCATGTACACTCCAGCGATAGTGAGCTCGAACAGATTGAGAGGTCTAATCGGCTGTTTCTAGGGCTGCCATCTTGAGCTGGAGGTGCCACTCGTGTAACTTCTCCGGTATTCAAAATTGTCATGTTGAAGTCGTCGCAGAGGTCATATATCAACGTTGAACGGCTGTCATCGTACAGTTCCCCCCAGCCTGTTCCATGGGAGTTGAAATCTCCCATGAGCAACCGAGGCTCGGGCATAACCGAGCAGATGTGGGCGAGATCCCTGCGAGATATCACAGTTCTCGGAGGAAGATATATGGAGGCAACACTGAGGGTTTTACCTCGGATAGTCACCTCACATGCGACGGCTTCAATGCCTGTCATCGGATGAAAATCGACTCTGTAAAATGAGTGCTGCTTCTTGATCCCTAGAAGCACCCCTCCGTACGAGTCGGATCGATCAAGGCGAATGATATTATAATCGGGAAAAGGTAAGGTTACATCAGGTGTCAGCCATGTTTCGGATAGTGCAAAAACATCGCATTGTAAATTGTTAACTAAAAATTTAAAAACGTCTAATTTCGGTGTAATACTACGACAGTTCCAGTGTAGAACCGAAATCGTATCTTCGACCTCGGTGGTTAAATTAGCCATCGAAAGATACGATTGTCGCAAGGAGGGGCATTTTAGAAGCCAACTGCTTCAAAAGAGGGGTCACACAAGGAAGAAGTCCTTTTACAATGTTCTTCACGGAATCTGAAGCATTGAAGAAGCTGAGGATGATGTCTACGATGCCAGAGAGCGTAAACAATGGCGCACCATGAGGTTGATCCTGGTGCTCCGAATGCTGTCTTTCCGGTTGAGAATTCGAAAAACGTGGGACATCTGGGATTTTAGATGTTCCCGGGAGTGATGGAAAGTCTCGTTCGTCCTGGATTTTGAATCCCGGAGGGGAACGTTTTGTGACTTTCTTACCACTCTTGAAATTTGTCATGGTGGGTTGGGGGTCGCTGCTAGGCAGATTCCGAGGTTTTTTGGTGGGTCTCTGGAGCCTCATCCGTTTCCTCGTTTCACCCTTGAAAACAAAGGGAACCCCGTCCCCGACCTCAGAGTCAGAGCCCTGATCATCAAGAGATAAAGACGAGTAGATGTTACGGGATTCAACGGTCGGAGCAGCTTTTTTCAGCATTTCGGCGTAGCTTCGCCGTGATCGCTGCTGCAACGATCGTTTTTGATGTTTTTTCTGCTGTACCTTGGGCAATCAATCAGATCATGTGGACGGTCGCTGCCACAATAAACACACTTGGGCGGCGTTTTACACGCACCGTCCACATGTCTCTTCCCGCATGTTGCACAGCGAGGTTTATTGCTGCAGTACTGAGCGGTGTGGCCCAGCTGCTTGCAATTGATGCAATTCATTACCTTCGGTACATACAGCCTCACAGGTAGCCGAAGTTTGCCAATCACCAGCAGATCTGGTAATGCAGATCCGGAGAAGGTCACAGAAAATTCTTCAGATGGTGTGTAAACCTTCTTCTCGCCCTCCTGGGATACCGAATGCAGTTGCCGGCAATCCAGTATCTGGACAGGAGGTAGAGAAGGATTATGGAAACGACCACAGCCTTGCATGATCGTTTCGCAGGTCAAAGATGCGTCGGCGACCTTCCCCGAAATCTCTATCGACGCGCTCGGAAGGTAAACGAAGTACTCAAGTGTAAACAACTCGCAGGCCACAATCTCATTAGCGTGTTTTCGGTCGCCTACTGTCACCCGAAGCTTAGCTGTACCGACCATGTCAATGGAGACAACGGAAGAATACCGCTTAGTCAGATCCTTGCTGATTTGAACGACAAAATTAACGCTACAGGAAAAGTGAGAAAAAACTGCTTATGTATAAAATTAAATCTAATCAAAGAGTCAGTGGAGAGGGGGGAACAACGAGAGGAAACTTTATGTACTTATCTTTGTGCACTCTGTTTAGCCACAGGCTCGACGACGACAGGTCCAAGCGATCGGCGCAGGGAGGAAGCGAGCTGCTGCTGAGCGCCCGACGCTGCGCTGGTGTGCGGCGGTTGAACGCTCTCTGCTCTTCTCTCGGTGGGCTGCTGCTGTCGACGACGATGAGCTTGGGTACTCACTGGAAGAAGCCGATCACGGCCGCGCGAGCGGCGCGGTGTGCGGGGGGTGCTGCACTGCTGTGCTCGATAATTGGACAATGCGCCACGTGATATAATGAAAACGTGAACTTTACTCAAACCAAACGAACTTTTGCGGCAAAAATTGTGGCCTAGCCAACCGCACTCGTCCCACTAGGGATAATCACTTCAACACTTGATCACTCGGAAAACTAGCACTTTGGAAAAAGCCACCGAACTGGATAGAATCGGGAGACAAACCGGACGAACGTAAAGTTGCGACTGTCTCGCACGAACGCTCGCCAAAGAGTGAAGTAATATCATCTTATGCGACTTAATACCTAATATTCGAAAAAAAGCAATTCTTAAGAATTGTCATCTCAGTATCGAATTAATAGCCTTTGGATTATCGAGCCACACTTCACACTTAACACCAAACACTGCTTATGAAACACACTGGCTAATTGTCATGACATTCGAACTCACCTCAGTGTTTGTTGGAATGCATTTGGTTTTCCTGCGTTGTACGTGCTCGGCAGGCTATCCGGAGCTCAAAATGATGAAGTGTGCTTTCCCGCACAGTTATCACTACCCCTCTCTTGCTAGCACAACCCATTGTTAATTATCGGGTCAACAAAACAAAAATGATGACTTTGTAACTTGTTTTGTCACCATAATGATGACTGCTCACTTTTTTATTGCTTTTTATCAATCCAAGAGCACCTCTTTCATTGTTATCACGTATTACATCTTAATATTGCCAACTAGGGCTGTGCATTTATCGATATTATCGATAATATCGATATTATCGGATCAAATTTATCGATACGATATCCGATATTGCTCAAACCGATATAAAATGATACCGATAAAGGCTAATTCAGGAACGAATTTTGAAAACGACGTAAAATCAATGCTACACCATTGATTATACGTCGTTTTAAAAATTTGTTACTGAATTATTCCCGATATTTACGATTAATTTGATTATTAGGTCAGACTTTGTAATATATTTTTATGAAATTCACTATTTACGCACCAATATTAAATCCAAATGTTCATTTGAAGCACATTTATTATGCAAATGACACAAAACATCGTCATTTTTTGTGTACTTCCCTTTAATGAAGTTATCGGATATCGATACGATATCGATAATGTCAAATCCGATATATCGCCGATACCGATATGAGATGAATTACGTTTTGCCGATACCGATAAACGGTCAGGATGCACAGCCCTATTGCCAACGTTAACGATTCTAGCTTATGCGAGTTTGTATGCACATTTTAGAGAGTTTATTTATACTTTTATGCGATTCCGTTTGTACACCAATGCGAGATGAACTGACATATTAAGAAAAATACCAAGCGAAGTCGTACAACCATCGCAGTACGTAATTATGCGAATTCAATTGACACTTTGCAAGTTCGCTCGAACGCTTTTGCGAATGAACAAAGTTCATCGCAAAAAAAAACATCAGAATATCGTCTACTACGATGTAGTCATGCATGATAAAAGTTAATTTGCACTTGTATATGATTTTACCAGATACATCGCAATAAGTTCAAAAAATAACATCATATGCGATGAAAATTGTCCCTCAGTCGTACATATAAGCGATAGTGACTTGAAATAATACTTTACACGATGTACAGCGTGCATCCTTACGCGATTCCTGGATGTCTGGGGCAGCTTGTTACATAAGTAGTGCTTGGTGTTAAGCTGGTGGCGACACGTGAATCCAAAGGTCGTTCGTTCGACATTGAGGTGTCAAGAATAGTTTTTTTTTGCGAATATTGTGAAGTCGCATAAAGCGCTACATAACATCGCAATAATGCACACTATAAATCGCATAAGATGAAGCTTCATGTCATATAGCGTTGTTATTGTCTCGCCAATGCACGCATAGCACCTCCACTTTTGTACGCATAAGGCACTTTTGCTGCATTTTATGCGAAGTAGCTTGCTCGTATAAGAGTGCGTATAACATGGTTATAAACTTTAGTTTACGTGTAAATTAGTTGCCTGGATACACCTATGGTCGCTCTGTTATGTTTACTCATCGAGAGAGCATCGACGATCACCGTCAATGGGATCATAGAGTTTTCGTTTTTCTTTTATGACGACGGCAACGAGTATTCCACAGGGCTCTGGATTTCCAATGTGTCTACCGCACTCATGAGGTCTCAGCTGGGAAAAAAGGGGAGTGCTAAATGGTCAGCCTCTCCGTCACGCGGACGGGAGCTAACAAAATGTTGTATAATTTTCAATCCTCTACCACTATACGAGATGTGAGCGAAGCTAAAAAAAATCGCTTTACTGACGTTTGTGTAACACGCTTTAGTCGGGTACTACCGGTAAAATGCCGTTTGATAAGAAGTTTATAAACTGGTCACTGGGCTGCCAACCAAACAACGGCCCTCGCATCACGGTGGTGCTTTGGTGGAGTGATGTGCTGACGTCGAAGTCGCGCGTTATGAATGAGAAATAGGAAAGATTGGGAAGATGTAATCGGATTTGCTGATTGGACCAGTTGGGAGCATTGTTGGATGGTGGTAGCCTTAACAGTTTATTTGGCAAGTTTGGTTTGCAACTTAGCTTTTGATTTTGATTGATAGGATTAGTGAAAAGGCGATTATGGATTTTACCATTTGCTGAAAAGGTGGGTTGTTACATGATTTTTGACCATATTGTCACAAGTTTAGCCAACTCATCGCATCGCCAATTTAGACACATGAGAAATTTAGAAACGTTGAGAAAGATTAAACACGGTACATATAAATAAACTAATAATCATCTCCAAAAACAAAAAGTCCATCGGTCTGCTATACATAAAAAATCTCATTCTCCAGGCATGTTCTAATGGCGAGGCTTCTGAAATAAATCATAATTATAATTGTATCCCATTTCGCTCTTTAAATTACACCCTTTGGGCCAAAAATTGCACTTGAAAACAACGAAAAATAAAACCGAGAGTGAAATCTTCGCCCTTCAAATCGGTGCCCACAAAGCCGCTGATAATTACAATTACTCACTTTCGGTACCCGAGGGCTCACCATTCGAAGTTCTTATGCAGCTCTCTTTTCTCCTTACTTAGCATTCGGAATCGAAATGTAGCGATGCTGGTTGCTCTGGTTGCTGGTGGCTTGGGGCAGGAAAAAGTGGAAATTTATACATCATAAATCGCCTTGACGGAGGCTCTCTGAGAGAATAGCGCTGTGCGTGAAATCATTTTTTTTTTAACATGGGAAAGGATAGGAGCTGCATTTTCAAATGCTTCTAAAATATTTTAGGGACTTCAGATTGAAAAAAGTGTTAATGTTTTGCAATATACTTTCAATTAGCTTCATTATAACTGGTTTTGGACAAAAAGTTTTTAAATCACAATGTTATGTCTATAATATAGCGTATCAAAATCTCATTCGATAACATTAAGAACGTTTTGCTTAAAAAAAATTCTATAAAGAATTAGAAGCATTTGAAAATGCAGCTCCTATCCTTTCCCATGTTAAAAAAAAGTTGTTTTCACGCAAGCGCAATTCTCTCAGAGAGCCTCCGTCAAGGCGAAATGTTGCTTACCGGCAGTAACTATCAACGCACGGCTGCTGCGGATTTATCAGACCAGACAAAGTGCGGCGACGACTACGACGACGACTGGACGACTGCAATACGGCAGTGCATGAAATTATCTCCTTCTCTTTCACTCTTACAGAAATTTTGTAAACAACAAGGCCACAAAACGTCAAAATCCTATACAAAATCAAAACAGTGCAGTGCCCTATGAGAGTTGTATTCTGTGATAGTTCAGGACTGGTTCCTGCGGCAGTGTAAACGTACGACGTCTGAGTTTGGATTTTGCAGTATTTGTTCACACAAATAGGCACGAGTTGCTAAATAAATTTCTGTCAAAATGTTTTTTGAATTTCAACAAAAAATTGCCATTGCTGTAGCAGGCCTTGACCTGGAAAGGTTGATTTTCGTCTGCGTCTGACATTTTTTTTTCTCTTTTCAGAGCGAAAAATTTTCAAGAACTGCGTATTGGAAATCGAGTGAAAACTTGGGACTACCTTTGGTTCTCTCCTTGTGGATTGCGTAGCGGTTGAAGTTGGACGATTGTTCGGTTGTAACAAGAAGCTTTTTGCGGTGGAAGAGTTTTGCGGTTTTTTCTGGCATCAAGTGGATCTTTGGCTTTCGAGTCCTCCCTCTCTTCCCTCTCCAGTGGAAGAATTGTTCATCCCGGTAGCATCCGTTTGAAGTATTGCCGTTGAAACTAGCAGTTGAAGATTAACGAGAGCTTTGTGGGCTCGTCTGGCGATTCGAAGACAAAACATTTTCATTCCCTGTTTGAAGTTTGTTAAGTATTTTATTTTTTATTTTTTATTTTTTATTTTGTGGTTAATAGTAGTGTAGATCTCTATAGTAGTAGTAGATAATGGATATTGATGAAAATTCTTCTGGTTTGAAAGAAGGTGACCCTCCTCCTGGCTCATCTTCAAATAGCAAACCTTTTCGGATCAAAATTTTTCCTGCCTCGTTTTCTGGACCGTTTGTAGTGTTTTTTTCGTAAAAAGGAAAAACCTATTAACGTTTTATTGATTTCTGCAAAAATCTATGAAAAATATTCATCTGTCAAGGAAATCAAAAAGATTTCACTTGACAAGTTACGCGTTGTTTTTGGTTCGCGTACTGACGCAAATTCTCTTTTGGAATCTAAACTTTTTGCTGATTCATATCGCGTTTATGCACCATCTGAAATTTGTGAAATCAATGGTGTCATATACGATGATTCATTGGAATGTGAAGAAATTTTGAATAGAGGAATTGGAATTTTCAAAAATAAAGCTATTTCGCCAGTAAATGTTCTGGATTGTCATCGCCTATCCAAATTCCTTTTGAATGAAAAGGGAGGAAAATATATTCATTCCAATTGTTTCAAAATTACATTTGCTGGATCAGTTTTACCTGATTTTATTAGAGTTGGTGAAGTTGTTTTCGATGTAAGACTTTTTTATCCCAAATTGATGCACTGTGAACGATGCCTTCTTTTGGTCATACTATTGCATTTTGTTCCAATAAACCAAAATGTTCAAAATGTTCTTCATCACATTTATCATCAGATTGTAAATCAGATAAAAAATCAGATATTTGTATTTACTGCAATAAAAAACATGATTCTTTAAAAAATTGTCCAGTTTATATTGAAAATCATTAAAAAATGAATCAAAAATTGAAAAATAGGAATAAATTTTCTTATTCAGAGATTTTGAAAAATTCTAGTAATATTGCTGCCCCTAATATTTTTGAATCCTTAACTGATGATGAAGAAGATGATTGTGTACATACGGAAAATTTTATTTACAAACCTCCTACTAAAAGGAAGCGTGTTCAAAAAACAAATATTAATATTGATGAAAGTAGTTTAAATCCAAAGACAGCTTCATTACAACAAAATTTCCCTTGTTTGAGTTCTTCAAAGCCTCGAATTATTCCTGGCTTTCAGCGTTCTAATTCTGATTCACCAAATAGTAATGAAAATGTTAATGATAACCAAAACAGCAATAATAGCAATAATTCTTCAATTTTGGGAATTTTGGAAGATTTAGTTGATTTATTGGGATTTAATGATTTTTGGAAGAAAATAATCAAGATGATTCTTCCATTTTTGGCTTCTCTTCTAGATAAATTGAATTCATTTGGACCCATCATTGCTTCTTTGTTTTCTTCGTAATGGCTTCAACAAAACATTGTCACTTGAATATTCTACAATGGAATTGCCGTAGTATAATTCCTAAATTAGATAGATTAAAAGTTCTGATTGCTCAAAATAGTATAGATATTTTCTGCTTGAATGAGACTTGGTTATCAAATTCAAAGTGTTTACGTATCCCATCATATCATATCATTCGAAAGGATAGAGATAATTCATTTGGAGGAGTTTTGATTGGTATTAAGAATGGCATTGAATTTAAGTATTTGAACTTAGCCTTGAATATACAACTTGAGCATGTTGTTATTTCTGTTACTTATAATGATTGTAAATTTTGTATTATTTGCATATATGCTTCCCCAAATTCATACTTTTCCAAATCAGAATTCAAAATGATTTTAGATAATGTTTCATCACCTTTTATAATTGTAGGTGATCTAAATGCTCATAATTATTCCTGGGGCAGTGATAGAATTGACGGTCGAGGTTCCTTAATAATGGAACTAATAGATGAATTCAATTTATATATTCTTAATGATGGTTCATTTACGAGAATTGCAGTTCCTCCATTTCAAAATTCATGTATTGATTTATCTTTATGTTCCAATAGTTTAGCATTCAAATTATCTTGGAAAATAATACCTGATCCAAATGGTAGTGATCATCTTCCTATTTTAATTAAATTAAATAATAATGAATATAGTAATAAAACTGAAAATTCTAATATTGATGATCTTTCAAAAAATGTTGACTGGGTGAAATTTTCTGATTTAATTTCCATTTCATTAATCCATTGGGATAATTCTCAATCGCCAATTGAAAATTATGATCAATTTATCAAAATTTTGATTAAATGTTTACTTAAATCTCAAAAAACCAAGTCAGTACGCAAAAACCTCGAAAAAAATCGCCCCACTTTTTGGTGGCATAATGATTGTTCAATTGCTTTGAAAAATAAATCAACTGCATTCAAAAAATTTCGTCGTTCAGGCACAAGAGAAAATTATTTGTCCTACCGTAGGGAAGAAGCTTTGTTTACTCGCGTTACTAAATTTAAAAAAAGAAACTATTGGAAACATTTTGTTGAGAATCTTGATAAAGAAACTTCGTTAAGTACATTATGGTCAGTAGCAAGAAATTTAAGGAAACAGGATAATTCGTCTCCTGTTACATTGGAATATTCAGATAATTGGATTGATCAATTTGCATCGAAAATATGTCTTGATTTTGTTCCCCGTTCTATTAATTTCAAAAATGTAGAATTACACAATTATTTTCCTGAATTATGTTCTCCATTTTCGTTAGATGAGCTAAACTTGGCATTATCTATAACAAATAATACTGCTCCAGGTATTGATAATGTTAAATTCATTGTACTTAAAAATTTACCGTTTGAAGGTAAAATTCATTTATTGTCAATTTATAACTCTTTTCTTTTTCAAAATATTTTACCATTAGAATGGCGTTCTATTAAAGTAGTTAGTATTCTGAAACCAGGTAAAGACCCTTCTTTGGCTGATAGTCGTAGACCAATTAGTTTATTATCCTGTCTTCGTAAACTTATGGAAAGGATGATTTTAAATCGTCTTGAGCTATGGGCTGAAAATAATGACATTTTTTCAACTTCTCAATTTGGCTTTAGAAAGGGTCGTGGTACTCGTGATTGCACAGCCCTTTTGGCTTCTAAAATTTTACTTTCTTTCAATCAAAAACAAGATGTTATCTCCACATTTCTTGATGTATCTGGAGCCTATGATTCTGTACTTATAGATTTACTTTTCCAAAAAATGAATAATTTGAAAATTCCCTTAATTATATCCAATTTTATTTATAATTTATTCTCATATAAAATTATGTACTTTTATCACAATGGGTCTTCTAAAATTTTTCGTTATAGTTATTATGGTCTTCCTCAAGGATCTTGTTTAAGTCCCTTTTTATATAATTTATTCACTAGTGATATTTCAGCAATCATTCCAAATGGATGTTATTTAATTCAGTTCGCTGATGATAAGGTTATTTCAGTGGCAAAAACAGAGAAATAATTCGTCATTTTATGCAGGTTAGTTTGGATGGATAATATTGGTTTATGGGCTTTCAATAATGGTTTTAAGTTTTCGGTTCAAAAAACAAAATTTATTATTTTTTCTCGAAAACATTCCACTATTAGTGTAGATTTATATCTTAATGGTATTGAAATAGAGCAGGTTAGTGATTACAAGTATCTAGGTATATGGTATGATTCTAAACTGAATTGGGGTTATCATATTAAGTATATTCAGAAAATTTGTTCAAAGAGAATAAATTTTCTTCGCATTATCACTGGCACTTGGTGGGGTGCTCATCCATCTGATATGATAACTCTTTACAAGACAACAATTCGTTCTGTTATGGAATATGGTTGTTTTACTTTTGGTTGTGCTTCTCAAACACATTTGGCAAAACTCGAAAAAATTCAATTTCGATGTTTAAGAATTTGTCTAAAATTGATGAATTCCACGCACACAAAATCTATTGAAGTTTTAGCTGGCATTGTTCCTCTCAAAATTCGTTTCATTGAATTGAATACTAAATTTCTAGTCCAGTGCTTTACCAATAACCATCCAATAATTAACATACTGAAAGATTTGTATGAAATTAATCCCTCTTGTAGGATCCTAAATTCATTTATTTATTGTTACACTAGAAACATTGTCCCTCTTGATTCAATTAATTTTTATAATCATGACATAAATGTTCACTCTTTTCAACCTTTAAATGACATCTCTTTAGTTTTGGAAATAAAACAAATTCCATACTATGAGCATTATCGATTTGCTAAATTGTTATTTGACCGTAAATTAGGTGGAATTGAACCTCAGTATTTATTTTATACAGATGATTCATTCATTAGAAATAGTGCTGGATTTGGAGTTTATAATATTGAGGTGGCTCATTTTTTTAAATTGAAATCTCCTTGTTCCATTTTTG
Organism: Aedes albopictus; assembly: GCF_035046485.1. Taxonomy (NCBI): domain Eukaryota; kingdom Metazoa; phylum Arthropoda; class Insecta; order Diptera; family Culicidae; genus Aedes; species Aedes albopictus. The sequence continues at coordinate 271,898,067 of NC_085136.1, forward strand.
TTGCTAAATTGATTGCTTTATATTTCACATGCAGTGTTATTGAAGGGTATTCTCCAAATTTGTACATCATATGTACTGATAGTTTGAGTTGTTTAAATGCAATTAAATCAACAAATTTCAATTTTAAAATTCATTACATAATCATAATGCTGAGAAAATTAGTATACGGTTTACAACGTCGAGGATTTATTATAAAATTTGTGTGGGTTCCTGCACATTATCATATTTTTGGTAATGAACAAGCTGATTGTTTGGCCAAATTAGGTGCTACTCGAGGTATTATTTATGAACGTAATATTTTTCATTCGGAATACTTTGCTGAAATCAAACAAAAATCGAAATCTTCTTGGCAAATTGATTGGGATTGCAGTGATAAAGGTCGTTGGTGTCATTCCATTTGTCCTGTTGTGGATAAAAAACCTTGGTTCAAACATTTATCTACTAGTAGAAATTTTATTTGTCTGTTTTCAAGACTTATGTCTAATCATTATATTTCTAATAGTCATTTATATCGTATCGATATTGTAGATTCAAATTTATGTATTTGTGGTGAATCATATCAAGATATTGATCATATAATATTTCATTGTGTTCATTATACATTACCCAGAAAAAACTTGATTGATAGATTTAAAAGTTTAGGCTTTTCTTTACCTGTATCTGTTAGAGATATTTTAGGTTGTAAATCTTTAGTCATGATGAAAATTCTTTTCAGATATTTTATTGAAATTGGTTATGCTGTTTGATACTCTTTTAATTTTTTTTCAGTTTTCAAGAACTGCGTCCGATTTCTGTCCTTGATGTTCAAAATTCCTTCGTCGTAGTCAGATTACCTTGGTTCATCCCTTGACAAATCCGCATCAAGACCACGGCTCGATTACACAGCGTAACAAAAATTAACTTTTGGTCTGTCTCAAGAGCAAACCTATGTGTCTCTGACAGATTTTGGGCCACTGAATCCGAATCCGGGCTCAGATTTGCTCCAACACGTCACAATTTTGAGCTATACCTCAATTTATAGGGCAAAATATGCGATTTTGGGCTTTTTTGACTGCAAGTTATTAGGCATGGAAATATTTTTTTTAATCAATCAAATGGTTAATTGGTCAATAAACATCTAAATTACCGACTCATGCAAAATATTTCGTTTTACCAAATCGAATTTGATAGTTTTAAGCGATTTATGTTAGGTACGATATTTCCCATACAAGTCACCCTCCAAAAGTTGCATGCAAGTTTTTATACTAACATAAAATGCTTAAATCTATCAAATTTGATTAGGTAAAACGAAATATTTTGCATGAGTCGTTAATTTAGATGTTAATTGACCAATTAACCTTTTGATTGATTAAAAAAAATATTTCCATGCTTAGTAACTTGCAGTCAAAAAAGCCCAAAATCGCATATTTTGCCCTATAAATTGAGGTATAGCTCAAAATTGTGACGTGTTAAAGCAAATCTGAGCCCGGATTCGGATTCAGCGGCCCAAAATCCTTCGGAGACACATAAGTTTGCTCTTGAGACAAAAAAATGTTGCGCTGTGTTATGGATACTTTTCCGGAGGAGCCTTTAGTTTTAAGTATATTTTATAATGATTTTTGAAAAGATAAAAGAGGTTTTATGCCTTTTTGAGAAAGATTGCGTTGATGAGGAAATCACTCAAAGGGGCTTTTCCCTCTTTCAAAATTTTTAGTTAAAAATAAATAACAATAACAATAACAGTAACAAAAAATTGCCGATTATCAGAGCAAATTGCTAACCACTAGTTGCTTGTTATAAGAATGGCAGGGGATAACCTTGCAAAGTTTAACACACTCAAACTTTTGAAATTTGAATGCGTTTTTGAAAGTTCCTTATCTCTGGCGTTCTTTCTTCAATTAAATAATTCTGATGAATCTTTGATGTATCCAGTTAGCTCTGTGGATAAAGCATTGGATCGCCAATCCGGAGGCGACGGGTTCGATTCCCGTTCTGGTCAGCAACTTTACTCGACTTTCTTGGGTTACTGTATCATTGTGGTTGCCACACAATGTGTTCAAAGAAAGCGCTCCAATTTATAATTGTGTTAGTGCTCAAAGAACACTAAGTTGAAGACAGGCAGTCCAAGTTCCAGTTGTAACGTAGAGCCACAAAAAATGAGAAGATGAATCTTTAGCAAAAGAACAGCATTTACAGTTACAAACTTATGCAGCATGAAACAGCCCTAGTGGCTTTAGTTCAAGAGCCTTGCTTTCGTCAGGGGCATTTCCACCTAGATAACCTTGCGTACAAAACACCTTGCTATTTTTAGTAAAAATAAAAAGGCAAACTTGCGTGTCATGCCTCGAGCTTGTGTGCTGGTCAACAACATTATCATTTGGTTCGGTAATTATACTTCAATTTTTTTCCACCTAGATTGTGTGGTCTCTCACTCTTGATGTCTGACACAAAGTTCTGTTTCAGTATATCGAATATTATTATATTATCGATTTCGTATTAAACGCAACTAGTCTTTTGTTTTGTTTCACTAGTAATCCTAATTGTGAGGTGTCGTAAGATCTCTTCGTTCCATGAGACATTCTGTACATTTCCTTTTTTGAATTTACATGGTCTCAACGTTCTTCTAAATTGTAAGTTCATACAATTGTGCATGCTCACCAAAGTGAATCGTGATCTATGTAACTATCAATCCCTTTCTACCAACAAACACTCCTTCTAGTGACAACAGCGGAGGGCACAACAGCCTCTAATAGCAATGGTTGTCCAACAGATCTTCCTTTCCTTCCCCGGTTGACCTTAAGGGCATGGCCAATGCCGTTTCTTTACCCAACAAAGTTTGAGGTTTAGGAACTCGTACATTGAGTACGGTGTGCTTATTCCAAACCCCATATATTGTACCCTGTTCTATTCCGCTAGCTCTGGTCAATCACGAAGTAGCAAATACGGTGGTGCAGCAGTATACGGTCACCAATGCTCACGCTCAAATGATGCTTGTATCGAAGGTCTGGAACTCAAATGTTGAACGCATCCTTAAGCTAGCTCATTCTAGTGTTGACCGATTCCCGCTAGTTGTTGGACGGTTCACTGCGGTAGTAGAAATTGCAAATGGTCTGTTATAAATTTGCTCTCAAGTCTTTATGGGGGTTTCAGAAGGAGGAGTTTTGAAAAAGTTCCAGGGAAGTTTCTAGGATGTTTTAGAACAGATTCATGGCGTATCAAAGCTTTTCAGAGGGGTTTGACAAGGTTTTCGTGATATTCAGGGAGATTAAGGGAGCTTTCAATGAATTTCCAGGGAAGTTTTAAGGCGTTTCAAGACATTTCGGGGAAGTTAAGCGGATTTTGGCGGCTTTCAAGAGATTTTAAGAGGAGTCTCTAGGTGTTTCAAGGAGTTCCAGATGATTTCGGTGGGATTCGAGAGTGGCTTCCGGAGGTCGCAGGATGCTGTCAAGAAGGTTCCATGAATGTTTTAGAGGGGTTTAAAATGGTTTCAATGCATGCAAAGGCGTTTCAGGATGTTTCATAGGAGCTTTCAGACGATTTAAGGAGAGTTTTAAAGTGTTTTTTTTTTTTAATTTCAGAAAGATTACATGGATGTTTTAGGGGCGCTTTAAGGGTTTAAAGGCGTGCTCAGGCGCTTCATGGTGCTTTCAATGGATTTTCAGATAGAGTTCCAGATTCGTTTCTTGTGGTTCCATGGGGCTTCAGAAACCCCTTAAATCCCTGAAATTCTGATATTCCTGGAACGCCCCGAAAAAAATGAAACGTTTCTGGCATCCTTTTAACGCCCTGGAATGCCCCAGAAACCCCTTGTAACACCTTAAAACGTCCCTGAAACCTCATTTTACGCCCCTGAAACTTCCTGGAACCTCCTTGGAACCTTCTGTAAGCCCTGAAACTCCCCTTGAAAGCCCCTGAAACTCCCCTTGAAAGCCCCTGAAATCCCCTAGAGAGCTCCTGAAATCAAGTGGTTTCGGGCCCATAGAACACCTCTGCGATGCCCTGAACCCCCTGCAACTACTGAACCCCTTAAATCTCATCAAATACTTTCGGAACCCCTGGAATCCTCCTGGAACGCCAATTAAACCCCCTGAAATCCTATGGAAACGCCCCTGAAACTTCCTGACGACCCTGCGACGTTTCTAAATTCTAGAATTCCCGGGAACAACCCTGAAATTCTCCTGAACGCTCTTGAAACCATATTCAATCAATTCTCGTAACGCAACACCAGAAAGAGGTACCTATTGAGCATTTTCTACTCAATGTACGATTTGCGTAGATGCGATCTATTTCGATTCAAATGAAACATTAAAGCGTGTATAAGATACTATCCTAAAATTTGTTTCATGGTACCTAAAAGTTTGGCAATATTCGGCACTGAACTTTCAGGGCGTTTGAAGAAAAATATATTCTTCTTTGAAACTTATAACTTGAAAATGGTTTATTGGAACCCGTAACGTGGGTAGATCACCTTGGAATGGTGCGTTACGGTGTAAGATCTACGATTTCAAGTTTTGATCTTGCTATTTTCCAGCCCGGTTTATTTAAAGGCAGGAACATTCCAGGATCAAGATTTGGTGTACTTTTTTACATTATTTATTTATTTTTTAATTCTATTTATTTTTCACTGCTAATATATCGTTTGTTTCAGAGGGATAGAGGTAAATTTAACCTATATAGAAATAACAATTTTCAAAAATATAACAGTGGAGAACGTATCACAATTTAATACTTTTTTCTATTTCAGATTTACAAGCAGGCAATCAGCGATCAAAACGGCGAAGTATCCCTTTCTTTAGAAAGGTCAAGATTACCGTACGATACAGTGACAAGTAGACCACGTTTTCCGCGTTGATTTATTCGTGCCGAGTTCCATAATTTCGGTTTCTTTTTCGAACATTTACGATAATGTATTTTTGTTCATCACACCTTCAACTTATATTACGCGTTGCGAACATTCGCGGAAAATAAATATGTACAACGGTTTTATTATCCGCAATCTTATAACACGGGAACGCGAAAAATAAGTAATACAAAAACATAGGTGAAACTCAAGTGCAACGATTTTATTTGTTTAGTTGTCCAGTTTTCTCGTAAAGCTACGGCGCGGGTTTCGGTTTTTCAGCATTGGCAGTAACACTAAACGGAATTGCATACAGTTTATTTTCTGACTGAGAAACGATAAGATAAAACGTGCGTTATTACGAGTTGATCCGTCATAAGCGTGGTTTAAAAGTTATTCATACCCGGTATATAATTAAATTTAATACACAAACATACAATAAAATTATTGTATTCTTCCGACAGCCGGCTGGCGGAAGACTGAATCATATCAAGGGTTGCATAGCTCACATCACTTACCAATGTGAATCCAGATCTATGTAACTTTCTATCCCTTCCCTTCCCACTAACAAACTTCCTTCCTGTGGCAACCGTGGGGATGCGGAGGTACACACGGTCTCTAGTAGCAACGGATGTCACACCAACATTTCTTCTCTTCCCCCGATGACCGTAAGGACGTGGCCGGCGCCGGTACTGACAATATAAAGTTTTGAACCTTCAAAATTGCACATTGAGGATGGAAAGCTACACCCAGGCCCCATCCATTTGGTTCCCTGTGCAATGTTGACTGTTCTGATCAGTAACGGAGTAGCAACTACGAATTGTACGGTCATCTCATGCTCATGCTCATGCTCATTAGGCCTGTCCAGCTTTTCAAAAATGTTCTCTGATTCTCAAGTCCACCCCCATATTTTGATTGCCATCCTAAAAGAAGTAAATGGTCAAAATTTCAGCCAAATCCATTGAAATTAAGAGGTGCATCAAATCAATTTTGTGTTTTTCGACTATTTTTGAACTTCAAAAAATCATAACTACACTAAAACTTGTCAAAACTTAATTCTTTCGGCAGAAATTGAAAGCTATACTTGTTTGCTACAACTTCTCCGAACAACATGTGCCAATAAAATTGAAGGAAACATGTGTAATTATCACATTTGTGATCAGAAAAACCTTAAAAAGTTGATTTTTTGATAAATTTTGTTCTGGAACACCCTAATATACGTAATAAGTTTGATATTTTAAAACGGCATCATATTCTCTCATGTTTTTTGGTTATTTGTTTCTTTGACACCATTGCTGTAGGAGTTGAACAAAAAATATTAAAATTCGGGAAAGCCAAATGTGGCCTAAAAACTAGCTTTTTGGGGACAATCACGCTGTGGCGCGAAATTGTACTGAACGTAGTAGCTTTGCTTCCTAGTAGTTTGCCTTGGCTACCCCCTATAGGGCACTGCATGAAATTCTCTCCTTCTCTTTCACTCTTACAGAAATTTTGTAAACAACAAGGCCAAGAAACGTCAAAATCCCATACAAAATCAAAACAATGCAGTGACCTATCACGGGTGATAACAAACAAGCGTGATGACAGGTGTTGGCTATCATATCAGTGCTGACGCGATGCCACTTTTTGCGCGCCAAAGCGTGATTGCACCCGAAAAGCTACTTTTTAGGACACATTTGGCTTTCACGAATTTTAGTAATTTTTGCTCAACTCCTACAGCATTGGTGTCAAAGAAGCAAATAACCAACAAACATTGGAGAATATGATGCCGTTTTGAAAAATCCAACTTATTACGTATATAAGGGTGCTCCAGAACAAAATCTATCAAAAAATCAACTTTTTAAGGTTTTTCTGATTACAAATGTGATAATTACACATGTTTCCTTCAACTTTATTGGCACATGATGTTCGGAGAAGTTGTAGCAAACAAGTATAGCTTTCAATTTCTGCCAAAAGAATTAAGTTTTGAAAAGGTTTAGTGTAGTTATGATTTTTTGAAGTTCAAAAATAGTCGAAAAACACAAAATTGATTTGATGCACCTCTTAATTTCAATGGATTTAGCTGAAATTTTGACCAGTTACTTCTTTTAGGATGCCAATCAAAATATTGGGGTGGACTTGAGAATCAGAGAACATTTTTGAAAAGCTGGACAGGCCTAATGCTCATGCTATAACTTGAAAATGGTTTATTGGATTGAAAAGTTGTCTTCCAAAGTGTTTTCCCTGCCCTTCAGTTCAGAGAGGGTTTGGGCAGCGTTCTGCCAACTTGGTCGAGGCAGGATTCTTGGGAGAACAAGTAAGGGGTCGTTGAAAGATTATGTAACAGTATTTATTGTATTTTGTGTGAAAAATTCTAAGCTTTCCCATACAAGTTACGTAATATTTGAAAAACCTCATCAACACTGATATTCTAAAGAGCTGGAATGATGGGTTGAGCTTGTAGTGATCCCTTGAAGATGGGATGCAAATCATTAACTCGCGATCGCGCATCTTTGGTACTTCAGGAAAGCAGTACACTACATAAACGAATGGATTTTAAAACACATCCGATACATTACAAAAATTTAATGATTTGCTATCCATGTCCGTGGAACCATTCTGAATAGCCACTTAGGAAACACACTGGATTTTATTTCTTTTTATTTATGACTATTCTCATTATTGTTATAACTTTTGCCTTTCGCGAAACGCCCTCCCCCTGGATATTCGATCTTGACGCGATGGGAGGGCTTAACCCATTAGCACTTTAGCACCAGTTCTTTCACCACCGCTTGGACTTTGAGCTAGATATATCTAGTTTACGAGTTGAGCGCAAGCGAAGGAATCGCCGTAAGTGCTAATGGGAACCAAAGGAGTATCCGTCGTGCATTTATCACAAGTCAAAAACAAATTATAATTCAGCTTGCATAGACCTAATCTTTGCAATCTTTGATTTTTCTAAAATTTAACAATAATTGTTAAATTTAACGTAACGCAAGAGTGGGTAGAGGAGGTCTCTGCGTTACACTCATCATTCGTTACTTGAATTCGTTAGTACACAGGACAGGGGACACTAAGATGAGTTGACTTACAGCCTTACAGATTAGATTCATTACAATTAGAAGATTATGGACTGATTAGGTAAAGATAAAACTGTTGATTATAGGAGTTTGTATTTGTATTTCTTATTTTTATGGGTTTTGTGAATTTATAAAAGTTGACAAATAATCATTATCATTTTCATTTTTGACAAAAATCAGTTGACTGAACTTTTTTGTTTTTATATCTTAGACGGTATTATTTCACTGATCAAGAAAAGCAGGAATTTAGTTAGGACTTAGGACGGTTGACATTGTAAAGGGTTACGATAGATATAATATTACTTTGGACTGAGATGATCACAGATATGCAGAAGATGACTAGCGAAATTAGGAACACATTTTGATACATTATTGACTATATTTTGACAAATAGGGTTTGACAAATTTCTTTACAATATCGAATGGAAGCTCAAAAAGTGTTATCTAACACTAATATGAGAGTTATTTGGAGATGATGCTGGTGCTGTCAATGACTAACATCGGTTATTGACACTATTGGTAATCAGCTTGAAATAATTTTCAGAATGTATTATAAAATAACTGAGGATATTATCTGATTATTGTTTGGGGAAGCTGTCAGAAAAACTAGTTGCCCATATCGGCTAAAAACGCTAGTTCTGGTAGCTGTCTTCGAATAATTTTCAGAAATATCAAATCTTTAAAAATTAGCTACGACACATTTCTTTTTTTTTTGTTTTTCTTTTTGCTCTTTGTATATTTCTTAAGAATAGTACTCTGAAGGCGTTAACATAGACATAGACACCCTTTTTATCTCTGAATGTTGTCCAGTGACCTCGGAGATTTTCGATTATTGAAATATTCTTCAATTATCAAATCATCTTTGGAGCTTCCATTCGATCAAAACACTGGGAAAAGTTAAAAACAGTATTTTTAAAAACTACTACGACCTAATGCTAATAACTACACACTTTGCTCAAGTTGACGACATCGTCTAGTCCATCGTGAGTATTAGTCCTAGTAGGGGGAAAGTTGGGAAAGGGTCCAGGCTTTGCTATCAGCTGTCCTGCAGCTCCACCTGGTCACTCTTCAAAAAAAAAAAAAAAAAAATATTCAACGGAAATATTGCATCTATGCGAGAAATAGAAATACACTAGAACTCCAATGGCGCTGTAGTCACTTTTCCTATTTAATTATTATAACAACTTGAACTGTAATTACTGACTATTTTTAAGTGTCCATCTTATAGAGGATCTTTTGTTTTGGTAAACAAATTTTATTTGACACTTCTAGTACCGCTACTGACGCTGTAAGGGCGTCGCAAATTAGATGTTAGTCACACGAACAGTCGCGACATTAGACTTCTGTGGCTAGTTATTCTAATATGCGAGATGTCATATAATACCTGAAAACCTTGCCCTTCATTTTTTCTCGGTAGAAAGCTGACTTTCAGCTTTAAATTTTGCCAAGTAGCCTAGAATAATTAAATGCTTCTATTTTTTCTTGAATATTTGTTCATTAACGTTTACTTTTTTTGATATCAGAAATAGATTGTAACTTCTGGGAAGACCAAATAACCTACGTTATTGATCTTCTTCTTCTTCTTTATGGCTCTTCGTCCCCACTGGGACTTGGCCTGCATCGCTTCAACTTAGTTTTCTTTGAGCACTTCCACAGTTATTATTTGAAGGGCTTTCTTTGCCTGCCATTGCACAATGGTCCGAATCCACGTTTTAGCAGGAAAAAAATCCGTATCTCTGTTTTCGTTAATTTTAGGCATTTGGTCTCTTCAGAGAAGTTGTTTGAATTTGTTTGCCGCATCTTTCCCAAAAATTTTTGATTAGGGTGGTCCGCGTCTTAACTCAAATCTGGAATAGAACTTTTAAATTTTAAGTCATACGCGATCGAGTTCTTCAGAAAAGTTGTAGGCAATACTATTTCGAGCAACTTTGCCGAATACGCCATTTATCTAGCTCTTATTTTGAACATAGTAGGTCAATTTTAAGTTTTGACTTAGGGTGAGCCACCCAAAACGGTTTTGACGTAGGACTACGTCTCTCTTTTCTATACCGGGTGTCATTCTAAATTTTCAGAAATCGGCCGCGTTACGTTTGAAGTGGAGATTTTGAGCGTTAATAACTCAGCCATTTCTCGTTGAATTTTCAAAATTTTGGCTCCAATCGATTGGAAATCTTTACACCAATTATGTCCAATATTAACATTTGCTGATTTTCAATAACAAACTATTGAAAAATTGGGAAAAGTGAACCCATGTTTATTCCAGCCAATCACGATCGAGCACATTTTGGATGCTCCCATCGAATATAAAAGCTACTGCTTCTTCGCATCTTCCCTCATTTGCCTTTGTCGTCTCGAGGTGAACGCATCGAACGAGAGCTGCCTACTTTCTTCGTTTGCGTTTTCGCTCATTCTTCTTTGACGGCCGTGTCGGCTCGGTGGCGGTGGTTTTTGGCAAGGGTGCTGTTGCACATTCACCTTCTAACCGTCTAACGCGGCTGACCAAGGAAGTGTTTGAACATCGGATTGATCGACGGTGGTGGCAGAGGCAGCAGCAAAATCCGGCGGGCACGGCAGCAAGCGGCGGGCCAATTTTCGACGGCTTCCAGCAAACAGCACGGAGAAATAAAACACGCATTGCGTGGCATGATGAATTGATCTCAATTTCTTCCTAAAACCGTCCATAATTCAAACGGTTCTTTTCAGGACCATCGAAAATGCTTCCTAGAGAGTTAAGGTGAAGATATGACGAAGCCACACCTCGAATTTTCAAGAGCACAAATCTGAAGAACTGAATGTCGATTTGCGCTGAAAAGTTGATCGATTGGTCACCACCAGCGGGTAACCAATCGATCAACTTTTCAGCTCAAACCGACATTCGGTTCTTCAGATTTGTGCTCTTGAAAATTCGAGGTGTGGCTTCGTCATATATTCACCTTAATTGGATAAATTTCCTCCATCGACCGAGAAAGTGTAGTGAAAACAAATAGTGAAAGATTGAATTCTTGGTGGTGGTTCAGCAACAGTGAAGGCGATCACTAATCTCATCCACGGCAGCCAGCGGCGGGCCAATTTTCGACGGCGTTCAGCATTCAGCACGGGGAAATCTAACACGCATTGCGTGGCATAATTTATTCATGTCAATTTTCTGCCTGAAATCGTCCAATATTCAAACGGTTCTTTTCAGGACCATAGAAAATTATTCCTCAAGAGTTGTGAATCAGATAATTATTTCATTCCATCGCTCGGTAGAAGTGTGGTGCAACCGAAAAGTGAAAAATTGTATGCTTGGTGGCCCCGCAACAATAATGATGCCGGCCACTAATGATTCCACCAGGAATTTAGCAACGTTTTATCCTATCCAGACCATTTTTCGTGAAACATTGTTTAATTTAACCATTTTTCGAATTAAAATAATCTAAATCTTCCAATATTTTGGTTACATTATTCGTTAAATGAAAATTTCTCATTATTCTCGGATGATTAACCGCTTCAAGCGTCTGGTGCATGCGGGGCGGGTCACGCAAACGAAATAATCTGGAAAGCCAGCCGAATGGGAGGAGCTTCATCTGCAAATCTAGGGGCATAAAACCTGTTCCCTCTGATTTCTTTCGTCATTTTCGTTGGATCAGTCAGGCAGGGTGGATGTCACCTCCACAGCTGAGCAGTAGCACATCAACTCAGCCGCAACTCTCGGCTAACGTGCGGATAGCACCAGGAATTTCATCCATGGCAGAAAGCGGCGTACCAGTTTTCGGTGGCATCCTGTATTTAGCAAGGAGAAAACCAACACGCATTGCGTGACATGATGTTTTTATGCCATTTCGTTCCTAAAATCGTCAATTAATCAAACGGTCCTTTTCAGGACCACCGAAAATGATTCCTCAAGAGTTGTTAATCAGATAATTTCATTCCATCAATCAAGAAAAGTGTGGTTCAATCGAAAAATGAAAAATTGAATTCCGGCCACTAATCGTTCCACCCAAAAAAATTTCAGAGGTCCCATACAAAAAGTGTGGCATAGGGATGAGGAGGGGTTGAAAATTACTAATTTTTGTGTGCCGTAATTTAAGGACGATCCCTTGTTTAATTCTAGCATTTTTCGAATTAAAATGATCTTAATCTGTTTATATTTTGGTTACTTTATTTGTTAAATGAAAATTTCTCTCATTTTTTGGTTGAAAATCGTTTGAAGCGTCCGAAGCATGCGGGGCGGGCTTGGGGGCGGGTCATGCAATCGAAATAAACTGGAAAGCCAGTCGAATGGGAGGAGCTTCATCTGCTAATCTAGGGGCATAAAAGCTGTTCCCTCTGATTTCTTTCGTCATTTTCATTGGATCAGTCAAGGAGGGTGGAGGTGGATATCATGTCCACGGCTGCGCAGCAGCACGTCAACTGCGACGAGTGATAGCACCAGGAATCTCATCCACTGATCACGGCTGCGGTGAGCCCGGCAATGGAAGTCACCTCCTCATCTGGGTAGCTGCGCACCAACCCAGCGACGGCTCTCGGCTATCTATCTGATAGAACCAGGAATCTCATTCACGGCAGCAGGCGGCGGCAGTTTTCGATGGCTTCCCGCATTCAGTGCGGATAATTTTCAATTGTCTTTCTAAAATTAACCGTTATTTGAACGGACCTTTTCAGGACCAGAGAAAATTATTCTTTAAGAGTTATAAATCGGATAATTTTCGGATATATTTCAACGATCGGTAAAAATGTAGTGCATTCGAAAAGTGAATGGTTGAATGCTTGATGGCTCAGCAACAGCAAAATCGATCACTAATCTTTCTACACGAAATTTAGCAACGCATTATCTTATTCGGACAATTGTGCCTGGAACATTGTTTTATTCTAATATTTATCGAATTAAAATGATCTTAACTATTCAATACTTCAATTAGTTTATCCGTTCGATTAGAAATTGTCTCAAAGAACGGTTGCAGTCGTTTGAAGCATCTGAAACAATGTGGGCGGGTCATGCAAACGGAATAAACTGGAAAGCCCGCCGAATGGGAGGAGCTTCATCTGCTAATCTAGGGGCATAAAAGCTGTTTCCTCAGTTATCTTTCGTCATTTTCCATCAATCAGTCAAGGAGAGTGGAGATGCCACCTCCCAGCTAGGCAGCAGCACACAAACTCAGCGATGACTCTCGGCTATCGTGGTGGCAGCACCAGGAATCTCATCCACGACAGCAAACGGCCGCATTCAGTATGGGTAAAATCGCATTGCGTGATGAATTCATGCAATTTTCTTGCCAAAATCTTCCGTTTTATAAACGGTCTTTTCCAGGATCAGCGAAAATGATTCCTCAAGAGTTATGATTCGGATAATTAAAAGCGACAGACTGAAAGCTTGGTAGTTCAGCAATAGTGAAGTGGCTACTAATATGTTCTTCCTGGATGAAAACAACGTATTGTCGAAAGAGTTTCACGTTAAACTTTCGTTGAAAAGATCTATCTAACGCCGTTCAATTATCTCATAATTAATCCGCTCGATGAAAATTCTCTCGGTATAACAGTAATTTAACAATTTCCATAACAGCTTCTTGAGCTAAAGTTAGCTAAGAGTGATTTGTTTTACTCTTATACAGCAAAAATGTGTGTTGGGTTGTGAATGCGTTCAGCGAAAGCGATCACACAACAACTTTACTAAACACATCAGTCCATCATTGTATTATGGAAATATAAAAGTCGGAATCTCGTTCCAGTCTTTGTCCTACGTCAACATTGCGGTTATGTCTCAGACATTACCCACTCCTAGTTTTTTCGCAATAACTTTTTTATTTGATTTTTTTCGAAGATGTGAGTTTCGGAGCATTTGAAGAGCAAGTAATGACGCATATTTGTTCTGAACATTGCACGTTGCTAGGTCTTGTCATTCAAATGTTATGGGCAATTTTGACTTAAAAACAACGATGTCTTCAAATGCTTATATCTCTAGGAGCTGGTAAAATAAAAAAAAATCTTTAAGCGGAATTTGGGAGGTCACATATAAAGCCAAATTTGGAGCAAAAATTACGAGAACGTTATTTTTTAAATTGGAATAAATCGACTTCAAAAATCCCAAAATTTGAAAAAACTACTTATAACTCATACAATTTCAAAAATAGAGTCAAACTGTCTTCCGAAAAAATGTAGGTTTTTACCATGCCTACAAGTTTTCCATACACGAGTTTTTTGCAAAACGTGAAACAAAAGCTTCGCAGGGAAATCGGCCGGTGAAAAAGAATTCTGCTGGTGATTCGACAGAGAAAATTCGATAGAGATTTGATATTAAAATGCGGCTCGTGAACGAAAGTGAACAATTTTCTATAGTGTGGTGATATGGTTCTTTAAGCGCAAGATCACAACAGAGTTTTCGGTCAAGAATGTTATTTGTTGAAGTGGTTAAAATGGAAAACTTCCAAAAGTGCTGTGAGAAGATTCTTAGAACAATTGTAGTGACTCTAAACATGTGTTTTATATCCCCGTTTTCCTTTTTCGCGTATTGATTTTGTAGAATGTGATTCTTAGTGCTTTGTGTCACTTGCTTTGAATTGTAGCTTTGGGTATCGGAGCTCGTTTTAGATTTTCGGAGGACCATTTTAAGGTTTCCGCGTTATTCCCAATTATTAGTACGTTTTAACTCCTACGCTGCTCGGAAATTGGTGGCTTTTTCATGGTGGTTGCGTCGCGAAAAAGTGCAGTAAATTTATTTCAATGATGCTCCACAAAGTCATACGCATGACAACCGCCGAAAGATGGCCATGGTAACGGACCCGAACATGTGCAAATCATCAAGAATCAAAAGAACCGGAAGCGAACCATTGGATAACGAACAGATGGACAGATGGGTGAGATCTTTCCAGCATATATTATTCAACTTATTTTCTCAATTATGTTTGCCATTATATTTGTATATCATCATTTCCAACTGTATATTACCTGGAGCGTTTGGTACGGTATGTCCACGCATCCTTCCACCCCTGTAGATTCTGGAACTGTTTCGACGACGCTTGACGAAACATTTGAAAGTCGAGGCATTTCCAAGAGTCATCTTTGCGTTAAATACTGCGCAGTAGGCCTGGCCGCTTTGACGCTTGTGTCATATCCTTGATATGCCACAAGCATCAATATTGACAAGAAAAATAATCGAGCGTAATCTAACCCGATTATTTTCCAGGATGCTTTCTTGTACTGGCTGCGTATGTATTAGATTAGATTAGATTAGATTAGATTTAGCTCAATATCAAGTTTTACAACTTTTAAAAATATGGAATTAACTAAAATCCAAATATCTTGCGTTTTGTTCAACCAATTACCAATCTTTTTTCATAAATCAAAAGCTGAATACAATACCATTAGAACATCTGAATGCAGGTTTTGCGTCAGATTTTTTTAGGGACGATTAGGGAGTTTTAACCAAATTTTCAAAAATATATGAAGAAATGTATTTTTTTTTTCAATAAGAAAAAAACAATATAAAAATTGTTTCTCATCGTTTATTTGACATATCATATGTAGGCGAGTTATAGTAAAAAAATCAGCTCAATCGGAGCATTGATTACGGAGAATGAGATGTGTGAAGTGAGTGACGTTGCTTAAAAATAGAACAAAAATCGACTTCAATCCATCAACCTTGTATGGAAAGTCGAAAAAATTTCCGCTCTACTGTATTTTTTTTCCTTCGCGTTTTCGAACTCAGGGCATGATTCTACATCAAAAATGATCATCAGCTTACCGAGTTCAAAAATGCTGTAAACTAGTGTAATGACGATTAAAGACAGCCTCATTTATTTAATAAGACATGCAGCTATCGGACGTAACAACTGTATCTGAGAAAATGGTTTTGAAATCCTGCGTAAAGAATAATGTATTGTGTTTGCAGACAAAAATCAATTTTGCTCAAATGCTTCTCACGACCAATAGTTTGTTGCTTGCTATAGAGCACTGCACGCCGCTAAGGTTGCAAAGCAAAATTTTTCTAAGTTTTTGGCATCATGGCATTATTTCAAGAGCACTTTTCTACAGGACTTCTTCGAAGAATTTTTCCAACAATTTCTTAAGGAGCTCCTCTAGCAGCTTTGTAAGGAACTTCTCATGGTGTTCTTTATAGGTTTTCAAAACAGGAGAAGGATAACATTTCCACAGTAATTCCTACTGGGAATCCCAGAAAAAAAAGACTTCTGAAAACATTCCAAAAGCATCTGGATGAATCTCAGAAGAAACTTCCAGAAGAATTTCAGAAGGAACTCCTGGAGGCATTTGGAATGGAAATCATAGAGAAATTTCAAAAGAAACTCTGTGAGGGGCAGGGTCGTGCAATTTCGAAAGGAAAACATGACGTACGACGACTGTAGCAAATCGTTTCCCATGCGAACGGACTGCTGTGATGCTTTATCTCTCACCCAGCAACACACTCGTTCGTTGCTGCTACAGAAACAAGTGTGTATGAAACATGGGATGATACACTTGGATTTTCGTTTCATTTATGAGTCATTGAAATACTTCAACATGCTAAAAACACTATTTAAACCACATTTTTAAATAGTGGTGCACGCCAATAGAATGATAATTATGTTTTATGAAAGAGGATAACAAACTCGATCACTTAAATCCAATTAACCGGCGCCCGTAACCATTGAGAGACTAGCGCGCACCAGTGAGACACTAATGCTCTGACGGGTGAAGCACAAGCAATGCGACCGGGTGGGAGACTACCGAGTGCTACGATGAGTGGAAAAGTTTTTTTTAACGACCGAGTCATTAGAAAAATGTATGAAACACTTGAAGTGACTCATTCAAATGTTGCATGAAAGTGTATCATTGAAACGAAATTGTACGCCCCCGGTGAGGGGTTCCTTGAGCAGTTCTAGATGGAACATTTGGAAAAATCTTGAATTAACTCCTGGAAAAAGAGATATTTTTAGATTCTCAGAAGGAACTCCTGGTTCAAATTCTGAAGAAAACACGGAAGAAATTTTCGAATGAATCCCGGAAGGAGTCTCTGAAGGAATCCCGAATGTAATTTTAGGAAATCCCGGAAGATTATCTGGACATAACTCCTGGTGAAATATAAGATAGAAAATTCTGGAGGAATTCCAGAAGGAATAATGGGAGGAATCCGTAAAGGGATTCCTCGCGGAGTTCTAAGAGAATGGAAAGATGCCGGAAAAAGTTCCTGGAGGAGTTCCGGTAGTAAAAATCCTGGATAAATCCTAGAAGGAAGTCCATGAGGAATTTCAGTAGAATCCAGTAAGGAATTCCTGGAGGAATTCCGAAAAAAAACTCCTGGAAAAATCCCAGAAGCAATTCCTGGGAGGGCTTTTAAAGACCGGTGGGGTTTCCTGTCGAGATCTCGGAATGAATATCTAAGTGAATTACTGAAGAATATCAAGAAGGAATTCCTGGAAGAATCCCGAAAGAAACTTCTTTGGGAAACACAGAAAGAAGTTCTTATGGAATCTCAAAAAAAAAAAAAATCCGGTTTAAATCCCTGAAGAGATGCTGGTGGAAGAAAGGAGAAGAAAGCCTTGAAAGAACTCTTGAAGCAAACCATGGATAAACTTTTAGAAAAACATTAGAAAACAAACTGCTTGAGAAATCTCAGAAGGAACGTTTGAAGAATCTCTGAAGGAACCCCTGCAGGAATTCAATATGGAGCAATTTTTAAATATGGAATCCCAAAGGAAATTCTTGGAGAAACCCCAGAAGGAAATCCTGGAGGAATTAAAAAGGGAAAAAATCTCAAAACGGGATTCCAAAAAAAAACTCCTTCAGGAATTCCAAAATGAACTGCTGTAAGAGTTTGAGAAGAAACCAATTTGATATTTTGAAGAGATTTATTAGTGAGCAAACTAATATCTTCGGAAGAGCTCAGGCTAATATGGTATTTAACTATGTTGGGAGCATTAATTTCCTGTTCTTCGGCATCAAGCAGAACGATGGGTGGTTTATTGAGACATTAGCTTTGCTGATAATCTCCACTGGTTGCACCTATGGTCTGGAAGTCTGCGATCTGATCCTGGCAGTCGGCAATGTTATTTTGCTATTGTGTTTTTTTTTTCATAATGTTTTATAAACATGAAATCAGATCTTGTACCGACTTTTCGAACCCTCTAAGCAGAATACCTTCTTCGGATGAGTGTTATCAGTTTCGTACCTTTTAATTCCGCCCTATGTTGCTTATCCTTTGACAGATACGCGCATTTCGACTACCACTTGTAATCTTCCTCAGTGTCAGTGTCCACTGGATTATTGACACTGAGGAAGATTACAAGTGGTAGTCGAAATACGCGTATCTGTCAAAGGATAAGCAACATAAGGCGGAATTAAAAGTTCGTACCTTTACACTGATTACACTCATTCGAAAAATGAAATCAGAGCTAAATTTGAGATTTTTTTTTTTGTTTTTTTTTATGAAATTTTATTAGGGGAGGGGGTGTTCAAGAAGCTACGTCATTTATAGAGATGGTGTCTGAATATGTGACGAAATGCTACGAGGGGGGAGGAGGGTGTTAAAAATCGCTCTAAAAAAGCTACGCCAATTATGGACGACCCCTAACGAAACGTTTCTGGACCAAGATGGAAACGAACCCGTCACCCTGAGCTGGTTAATGCTGAATATTCACGCCTTTACAACTGTGGCTGTATGGATCTTCTTCTTCTTCTTCTTAATGGCTCTACGTCCCCATTGGGACTTGGCCTGCCACGCTTCAACTTAGTGTTCTTTGAGCACTTCCACTTTGAGCATTAATTGAAGGGCTTTCTTTGCCTGCGATTGCATGAATTTGTATATTGTGAGGCAAGGACAATGATACACTATGCCCAGGGAGTCGAGAAAATTTTCTCGACTGGAACGGGAATCGAACCCGCCGTCTCCGGATTGGCGATCCATAGCCTTAACCACTAGGCTAACTGGAGACCCCTAGCTGTATGGATCTGTCCTTCACATATATCTACTGGGATTTCTCCAAGGATTCATCCAGGAACTTTTTCAGATTACAGCAGTTCTCTAAGAAATTACACAAATACCGGAAAAAATCTCCAACGTTTGCCTGTAGGGATTCCCAAAGGATTCTCTGGAGACACCTCTCGAGATTCAAAGATTTTTTTTTTTGAAAATTTCATGAAGACATTCCTGAACAAAATTTTCTGAAATAACCTATGAAGGAGGAATCCTTGGGAATACATGAAAGAATTATAAGAATTATTAATATTTTTGAAAAACTTTTGCAGGAATTCAAGGAAAAAACCATGGAGGAGTTTTTGTAAAAATGGCCGAATCGATGTCATAAGGAGGAGGAATTTCTAAAGTAAATCTCGGAGAAACTTATCAGAGAATTCTTGAAATAAAAAATCAGCAATAATCCGTGCAGAAATAACAGACAAAGTTATATACTGGGAAAATTCTTGAATAGATCTCTGCCCCTGAAACGCTCCTTGAACGCTCCTAAAACTTCTTCAATCGTCCCTGGAACCCCACCGAATGCCCTTGATCCTTCCTTAAACTTTTTGAAACTCTTTTGGAATTCCCTAGAACACCATTGAATACCCTGGAACACCCTCTGAATGACCCTTACATCACTCTTTTTTTCACATTTTTTTTAAATCCTGGAGTGCAAAATAAATGATTTATTTAATTCGCGTTTGTGTAAAACAGTGGTCACCAAATTGCGGCCCGCGGGCCGCATGCGGCCCTCGAGAAGGTTTTGTGCAGCCCGCGAACTAATTTTGAACCAAACTAGAATGTGGCCCTATAGAAACTCCGTAACGACAACTTGATATTGTATTACTTGCCTAAAATTAAACATTTATTATATCATGGAGAAACCAACATTAAAAATATGGATAGACTCAAGATCTTTATAACGATATTTGACCATTGCCTAGATTTCTAGAAATTTCTGAATTCAGAAGTGTGTGGTAAGATAAGACTTAAATATTTGGACTGTACAAAACAGAATAACTGACAAAATGTTTTCATAATCTTGACAATGAAATTTTAAAATTTCTTAGATCTTAGCAAACTAACTGTTTGTTGATTACTTGGCTGTGCAAATCTCAGCAATAGTTTAAAAGACGTGCATATATATCGGCAATCTGAACAATATTTGTTAAATGTTGAGACTTCCTAAATATCTTGAATTATGTTCCGAGAGAACATCCATAAATCCACAAATGTTCTTCTCACATTTTGTAATTCTGTTACTTTCAACACACTGAAACTATCACAATATCGTTATCGTTATCTCCATTACCTTTTGTATTCAAACAAACACGTTTGTTTTTTGAAAATACATTGCGGCCCGCAATCTCTTAGTTGAATTCAATTTTGGCCCGCACAGACAGTAAGGTTGAGGATCACTGGTGTAAAAACTTCCGTAGTATCGAATGGAGCTGGTTTGGCACATCGCACGGCCTAAAAATTGAAATATATTCAAATAACCCCGAAGAATATGGGTTTCTTTGAAATTTCACATATATCTCTACCTGTAACACAAACGAAAAAAGCAGGATTAACCATATGCCAAATTGCCGATACTATGGATGTTTTTACACAAATACGAGTTAAATATTCCTTTATTTTGCACGCCAGTCGGGAATATATGAGGATTTTTCTCAAAAAGATGTGAGAGGGAGCGAGATAAAACGAGCACAATTTAATGATGCAAATGTCATCCTCCCTATCTGAAACTAAAGAGATTTTAGCAGTTTGCGTCAAAAATTCATTTGAATCCTCAAAGATTTCAAAAATACTTTTGTAACTAAAGTAGATCAAATCAACGTCGCGTCGTACTTGCGGGCAGAACAAATAACCTATTTTATTGATATTTCGATCAAATTATGAATATCTCTACTAAAACTTCTGCTTTGATTTGAAACTACCATTTTCTAGAAATTAATGCTTTTCTTCTACTAATGATATTGTTTTTCTTTTATTTATAGGTAAGCCATCCTTACAACAAGACCGGTCGGTATACAAGATAGCATGGAACGGTAGGAGATCTTTATTCGACCCAAAATACAGTTTGGTCCGCTGCCACCCACTTTACGCCCACTGCGTTTTCCAGACTGTCTTCAAAACAAAATATTTTTTTTGTATGTTATGAGTAAATGCGCGCTGGGTATCCGAGTACCCTGTCGGCCACATAAGGGTTGATGTAGTCTATCCTTTTGACCGATTTACGCTAATTGTTGAACGGATCACTCCAGTAGCCTAAATTTTAAACTATTTGTTACGAATTTGTCAGATTTTACATTCAAATTCAATGGACAGGATTCCCAGCGATTCCTTGGAGCTTCTAAGGGAAGTTTCAGGAACGTTTCAGAGGCGTATCAAGGCTTTTCATAGGTTTTGTGGAGGGTTCCGAAGGGGATTCAGGAAACATAATGAGGCTATTTTCAGGGTTTTCCTGAGGAGTTTCGCGGCGTTTCTGGGTTTCAGGTGCTATCAAGGATATATACCTTGGAACACCCTTGAACCCCATGAAACTTTATGGAACATACCTGGAGTGCCTCTAAAACCCTTTGGACGCCCCTGAGAACTTCTGGAGCAGAACAACCATGAGACATCCTTGAAACCTATTTGACCTCTATTAAACCCCCTCTGAAACATCTTTAACCCTTTGGCACAGCCAAGGAATGCTCCTGGGACTCCTTGAAACACTCTGGAATATTTCTGGAGCGCTCATGAAACCCCTGCTACCCTTCTGATAACTCCTGATACCAATGAGACACTCCTGGAACGTGTTTTAATCCCTCTGAAACCCCATGGAACAGTCTTGGAATGCTCCTGGAACACTCCCGAAACGCTACTGAAACCCCCTGAAACTCACAAGCATGAGCGCGACCTGCATATCTTTTCAATATCTGTACAATGTGCCACCCCTGCGTGCTAAGCTTGGCGCAACTTCCGTCGGCTTTTGGCGTAAATTGCCGTTTCAGACCTAGAGATTAGCACTTCTGGTAGTCAGGGTTAGTGGGTGACCATTAACCATGAATTACCTCTTCACAAGCGGTGTATAGCGGTGTATATCAGAAGGCCGGCTCCAGAGGCACGTTATCCTCCATTTGAGACATTTGTGCCGTCAATTTCCCTCACCGACGCAATAGGTACATTCCACTGCTCAGAAAAATTGAACATCACATCAGCTAAGTGAATTTTATCTAATTGTTCGCTCAACACAGGCAGAGCATCAGGTCCAGATTTGACCACAACCGATACTGTTGTGACGAAGTTGTTTTTTGTTCACTGTCACGTTGGAGGCAGTGGAAGTTCGCATTGTTCCAAGTATTGTTCGGTTCTACTGCCAAGTTGTATATGTGTCGAAGGCACGAGAGGTCTCCTTCCAAAGTTGTCAATCTATGAAGGTGTTAGTACATAAGGTGAAATATGTGTCCAAAAAGAAACCAATGCTCAAACATCTTGTTTGACTCGATCGAGTTATCAATAGTGTCAAACAGATGTTGTTTTTTGAGTTCTTTCTTTATGAAATATTTTACACAATGTACTTCAGGCCTTACACCGCCGTTTGTTGCGATCGACCGAGGGGTTATCGACCAAGAGTTGATTAAAAACAGTTAATAGAATTGTTAATCTTTAATATTCGGGACAGAAACACTTCTGAAACGCTCATGTAACTCACTGAAATGCCTGAACCGTCTATGACAATCCTTGAAACCCATGGAACGCTCCTGATACCCCATGGAACGCCCCTGAAGCCCCCTGGGACGCTCTCAATCACTCCTTGGAACTCACGGGAAACCTCTGAAGCTTCATGGATCACCCTTACAACCCTTACACTTGAAATCCCCTGAAACTTTATAAACCCCCTGGAACACCCATGTTACTCCTTGAAATCCCTGGTACCCCATGGAACGCCTCTGAAACCCTGGGACGCATTTGGAACTCTCTGGAACCCTCTGAAGTCCCATGGAAAGCCCCAAAACACCAAGAAATCCTTCTAAACACCACTGAAACGTTTCTGGTCCCCCTGATACACCTTGGAGCTCTTTGGAACACTCCTGGAACGCCCCTGAAACCCTTTGAAAACCCCTGGAACCCCAAGAAATTTCCATGAATTCCCCTGAGACCCCATGAAACAGTCCTGAAACCCTCTGAAATTCCCCGAACTTCCCTGGAACACCCCTGGAACCCCTAGCCAATATCACAGGGTTTGACGGTATTAAAGTGAAGGAAGTTAATTGTAATTCTTGTAATGAAAATATCACCTTAAAACACTTTAATGCGCCTCCAACGGTTTATTGCGAACCGGCTGCTACAGATGGAGTATAGCTGATTTATCAGAAATGCTCGATAAACAGGAGGAACCTGCTAGGGCTTAGTAGTTTCTATACCCAGAAAACAGTTCCAGTCGGTTGAGTCTGGGAGGGTTTTGAGAGTCGTAAATCATAATGGAAACATTTGTGTTTTGTGACGAATCTTAGAATCTTTTTGGAGTCGACAAAAACTGACTACTTCGACTTTGACTAACGTAACCTATTTATAACAAATTAGAGATTTTTACGTTTTTCGATTAATTGTATTAAATCTTTTCTATAGTTTGGAGCTGTTTGGACCGACGCTGATAGTGCTAGGGATGTGGACGAAAGACAATTTTCAAAAATAATAACAGTACTAAAATGAGGATCAACAAAAACGGACATAACACATCGACCATCTAACAGATCATAGACACACCCAAGATTACTGAATTACAGGGCACAACAATTATCTGAACAATAACATGCTTTAAACCTTGACATGACAAAAGAACAAATACAAAATGGACCATACAACAAAACCAAAACTTTCACACCTTCTACCGTAACCTACTGAGTCAGTACGCAACAGTGTCTTACTGGACGACATGCTCCGTGCACGGCTGGTGAACTGCTTCTGAAGGCTTACGTTCTCTATCCTATCCAAAGGCCTAGTGAACTGTCGTTGTCCACGCAAACGTTTGGTGCTCCTCCATATAGACGCGAGACGATTGTGCACACAGTGATGGGAGAGGTTTCTACGTCCCTCGGCGTGCCGCTAGAAACCTTAGAAAAAAAAAAGAAAAAAAGAAACTTCCCTGGAACACCCCTGGAACGCCTCTGAAACTCCACGTAAAGCCTCTGAAATCCCCTGGAACCGGAACCCTCTCTATCACTCCTGGAACGCCTTTGAAAGCGCATGCAACGACTCTTCCACCTACTTCAATAAAACTCTTGTCAAAGCAACATTATCCGCATCGCTGCTACCATAACCTCAGGATGATTAAAATCTTGCTAGTTGGCCAATCCTGGTGAAGGTTTTGAAGAGTATTCAACAAAAGTAATCCAGCATTTGTAGCAACTATCTCTAGAGTACTCAACCTAGGTAAATGTTATCCCCACTAATAATGACATTCATCGTAACTATTTTGAATTCATAAATTATATTTCGTCTTGATAAATTCATCATGGAAGAAAAAACAAAACTGGCAGAGAAATAATGCAAATAATACATTCCAAATTTGTTAATTTTGGGCGGTGATTATTTATAGTATACGACCGGTCGAAAACGGACCAGATCTTCACCGTAAGGCAAATCTTCCAGAAATGTAAATATTGCAGAACCCCATGCATCATCGGTTTCAAGGTGACTAATGACATTATCGACCACACAAAGCTTCGGAAAGTTTTGATGGAGAATGACTTGTTGATAGATTGATGGTTGATGGGTGGTGTGCAAAACTACGTAAAGATTTCGCACTGTAGTTCCTTGGATTCTTAACGGAGACTACGACATGGTGATGAACTTCCATGGCTTTTCAATTCATATGGGGCAGTTATTCGAGCATAGGCAGTGAAGAAGTACGGTGTGTGGCGACGAAGAATGAACCACGAGCACGCTGCACTTTACGGCGAACCCAGTATACAGAAGGTGGCAAAAGTCGGAAGGACACGGTAGGTAGGATATATTTTAAGAGTGCCGGATAACAACCCCTGCAAAGATTGTGTTTGAAAAAAAAAACAAATGGTACAAGATGACGTGGAGCATAACAGACAATGTGCGATGTACCCAAATTTGGAGAGAAACTGCAGTGAACCTAAATGTGTGGCGTATAACTGTACACGGGTATTCAGCATGACCATGCTGAGGGTGACGGGTTCGATTCCCGGTCGGTCCAGGATCTTTTCGTAAAGGAAATTTCCTTGACTTCCTTGGG
This sequence comes from Aedes albopictus, assembly GCF_035046485.1. Classification (NCBI taxonomy): domain Eukaryota; kingdom Metazoa; phylum Arthropoda; class Insecta; order Diptera; family Culicidae; genus Aedes; species Aedes albopictus. Next base: position 271,923,125 of record NC_085136.1, read on the forward strand.
CATAGAGTATCTTCGTGCCTGCCACACGATATACACATGCAAAATGGTCATTGGCAGAGGAAGCTCTCAGTTAATAACTGTGGAAGTGCTCATAGAACACTAAGCTGAGGAGCAGGCTTTGTCCCAGTGAGGACGTTACGCCAAGAAGAGAGAAGAGAGAGAGAGAGATAACTGTACACTCAATATTATCTGTGTAAAGATGTCACGCATTCATTTAGTAATAAATGATTAAATTAAAAATATTACATTCCGAGAAGCTCTTCATCCAAAAAAATAGCTCAAGAACGCAGAAAATTCAACACGAGAGTAACAACAAATGATTTTACTCAATTACATCAACGCCGTGTACCGTTAATCCATTTACGCATTTCTACCATCGACGACCTTTGCTGCTGGCTACCCTTGGTATCTCCTTGTCAGACACGTACCGTCTACGAGCCGTAAACCAAAATATTTACCAAGTCGTTTGTGTTCGCACTTGCGTCAGACGCATTTTTCAGCACTTTCCGCTGGCTGGATTGTTCTTGTACCAAGCAGCACCAACAGCAGCGTCCAAATTCAACGCACATCCACAGAGGGAGGTGGTGAAGATGATAATGTTCACGGACGGAGGTTACACAACACGCAAATTCGTAAAATTCGACCTTGGCTTAGTCTTCCATTCCAGCAATCGCCTTCCTACCTTAACGATGAGAGCAGTATGCGCTACTTTGCGCCGAGGAATTTCGAAACATCACCCCGTTGCGTGCCGACCAGGAAATTCTCCGACCACATAGGACGTGTCGCAGGCTCAATACGTCGTTGCTGTTGCAATGTAGTCACCACACGCCGGGCAAGTGGAGAAGTATAAATTTTTGACCACCGAACAAAACACGTGCTGACTCACACCGGGAGCGCACAGTTTGGCGCCGACCGACCGTCGTCCATGTGCTGCGCGGACATTATTGAACTATAGCGGTTGGCTGGACCCCGGAGGAGGAGGACAGTGACTGTCAGAGGTCCACGTCCAGTCAACGCAGCGCCGAGCTGACCACTGACCACTATAGGTACTTCGGCATGCAGATTTGACCGAGATTGTGTAGAGTCACACCACGCCCGCCCGTTTAGTGCTCTGTGGCCTGGCAGTTTGCATATTCCTGCGACCTGAATGATAATCACCCTCACTTGTGTTGGGCGGCCTTTCGGTCGGTCGTCGAGTAACGGTAATTGAGTACCAACCAACCACCAACCAACCACAAAAAATGGCCATATCTTGGGTGTAGTTCACAAAACGACGAAAACAAAATCATAATAAATTGAGCTTGTGTAGCAGGAGGAAAAAAGTAGCCTTCTTGAATGTTGGACACGCGCCTGTTGGCGCGTTGTCGTCGCCGTTTTCGTCGTCTGACGGACTGACTGACTGACCAACAGAAAGAGAGTTACGGTGGCGTATCTTGGAGGTGCCATGGATACTGGACACCACCTTAAACTAATCCACTTAAACTAACTGAATATTTTATAATGATTCTGCTATTGTTTTTTTTTTTATTTAACATGTGTTCATGCTTACAGAATCAAAAAAGGTATGTAACTGAAATTTAGAAACTTCCAACCCTTAACTTGCCGAAACCCCCTTAGACTCCTTGTAACGCAATTGAGACCCCCCTAAACCCCCGAAAACGCTACTCTGAAATTTACTGAAAATCCCCCAAATCTTCCTGAAATACTATCGAAAACCACCTGATATCAACCTGTCTCCCTGTAACGTACGTGAGCTCATCCGAAACCAAAAAGAAAACACCTGTAACGCCTCCGGAACCGCTGAAAGTCCTCAGAAATACCTCTTAAAATTCCCTGAAACCCCCTCGGACTCCCTGTAATGCACCTAAGACCCTCTCTTATCCTCGAAAATGCCCGTGTTATGCCTCCACAGCGCCCTAAAAGCTTCCTGAAATGACCCCGAAAACCTCGAACCCTATGTGTTACGCACAATGCGTGCGGGAAATATGAACTATATTCAGATCTGTTTGAACACCACTGTGATTGCCTGTGCGACCCATTATTGTGAAGCTTATGCACTGTTATAAGAGGATAGGGACACAAAGCGTATTGTAGCGCTAGTGTGGAGATACTTGTTTACGAGGACGGAAGCAAAAGCCCTTCTATTATAATAATATATAATAACCTATAGGTTACCGAATTTGTAGGTAAATTTTGCATGTATATATAGAATATTTTAATAAATGTGATATTTTAGCTTTTTAACTGACCATGAATAAATACGTCTGCTGTAAGAGTCGGTTCGTCTTTATCTCCCGCAGCACTATGTAACGAACCTGGGACCATCCGAAATCACCAAAAAACACTCCTGTAACGCCGTCAGAACACCCTGAAATCATATGAAACTTCCATAAAATACCTCCGAAAACCCCCGGAAATCCTCTCTGAGTTTCCACAATACGGTTCAGAAATGCCTCTGAAATCCTCTAAAACTTTCTGAAATGCCTCCGAAACCCACTCAAACGTCCCTGAAACCTCCTGTAACGCATCTGAACCCCCCCCCCTCATTTCTGAAATTCTCTTGGAAGTCCTCTGCAACCCCGCATGATCCCCCTTTCGAATCCGCTAGCCACTCGCCCTTTTTGAACTTCAGGCAGTCCTGTCTGACTCATTAACTAAATGGAAGTTCGGGTGTAACCATGCTGCCATGGGTGCAAAAAATGCTGCCAAATTCATGTGGACGCGGGTGAATCTCTACAAGGATTTTTCACGGAATTCCCTGTGGGTTTCATTTTGGAATTTCTTCAGAAAAACCACTTGAAACCTTCCAGAATTTCTCATTAAGATTCTTCCATATTTTTTCGAGCCATTTTTGTTGGTATTCCTTTTTGCATTCCTACCGGCTCCAAAAATTCGAAATATTCTTCCCGGAATTCTTCCTTGAGAATCTGTCAGCATTCTGAAATTTCGATTCACGGAAGATCCTACAGTTTTTTTTTTTCTTAAATTTAATCCACAAGTATTCCTCGGAGGGTATTGCCTCGTAGGTTTTTCCAGAGTTTCTCCAGCGTTTTGCCTAGAGAATTATATATTGGGATTTCTTCCACGACTTATCCCGAGATCTCCACAACAGCTTCTCTCAGGATATATCTCAGATATTCTCGCAGAATTTCTCTTTCCCCGGAGCTCTTCTAAGGATTTGCACCAGAGTTTTTACAAGAGTTATTTCTGGGATTTTTACTACAGATCCTCCAAGGAGTTTTGCACAAGTTTTCTCCAGGAGTTTTCACGAAATTTCTTCCAAAGCTTCTACCGTGTTTTTTTTTCAAGAAATTTCCGTGAGCTTTCATCTACCAGAGTTCCTCCCGGAATACGAGGGTTTCATCCGGGATATTTCCTACAGGGTCTCGCGGGATTCTTTCAAAGTTTCACCTGGAATTTCTCTCGGAGTTCCTCCCGGGACTTTTCTCAGAAGATTCCTTCCGAAGTTCCGAAGTCCTTGGATCAAATCTTAGAGTTTTTTTCTGAATTTATCCTGCACTTTTTCTTAATATTTTTTTTTGCCTTTTCAGTTTTCTGCAGTACCTATTGTTGATATTTCTCATGGAGTTCTTCCAGAGACCTTTCTCAGGCTTCTCTCGTTGTTGTTTACAGAATTTCTTGCAGCGATCCTCATGAGTTTATTTTCTTTACAGATTTTCTCGGAATTATTCTCAGAGCTCCTTCCGGGATCCCTACCGGAACTTGTATTAAGATTCTGGGTGCTCTCCTTTTAAATTGTTGCTCCCGGAATCCTTTCAGGATTTTTTGATCGGAGTTTTTCACGAAATGTCTGCTGGGAATGTCGGAAGGAATCCAGACGAAACCTAGGAGAAACTCCGCAAAGCCCTGTTGGAGAAATCTCGAATTTCGTAAAAAAAAATATGATAAAAATGGAACGTCTCGGAAAAAGTAGTGGTGGTAATCCCGGGAGAAATTATTAAGAAAATGTAAGGACCAACTCATAAAACCTGAAACCCTGAAAGGGAAATCCCAGGGAGGAACTTCGGGCGAAATCCCGCGAGGAAAGTTCAAGAGAACCATCAGAAAACTTTCTAGAAGAAGTCCTTGGGAAAACTGCTGCAAGAATCACGCAAAATTACTTGGAAAGAACTGAAAGATTTTCAGAGGATCTCCAGGAAAAAAACAGCGCGAAACTATGGAACCAATTCCTCTGGAAGCAAACCCGGGGGTACTACTGCAGAAACCTCGTGAATAAACTACAGCAAAAATCCTGAAACGAACTCTGGCAAAAACTCAAAAATAACTTTCATAAATTACGAAAAAAAAAACACGAAACAAACACGAAAGAATAAATTTCGAAAGGAACTAGGGTAATTGATCCGATCATGGAGGAGTTATGCACTTGGTTCATGTTTAAACCACAATTGTATCGCCTCAAGCAAACTTTTTACATGGATTGAATTGAAGATAATCAAATCTATCCGTTATCTTCGGAAAAATAACGAAATATTGCCACTTTAAGGTTATTATGAGCATTTTATTCGTTTTTATCTGAAAGAACATTGTGTTCCTAATGTTGCGGTATTTGTTCCTAATGTTGCGGTATTTGTTCCTATTGTTGCGGTATCCCATTGAAATAATATGGGATACCGCAACATTAGGAAAACTACCGCTACAATAGGAATACTAGTTGTGTCAGCAAACACCTAAAAAACCTCTGAATGGATTGTTTGGAATACAGGAATAAAAACTCCGTCATGTCAAGTCAAGCAAGAACTCGTGGGAGGATTTCTGTGAGAAACTGCGAAAGAATTCAAATAAGGAATTGCGGTAGAAATCCAAGGACGTCAGGACCTATCGTTGCGTCAACATCGACTCCGACCACTATCTGGTGATGGTCAAACTGCGCCCAAAACTCTCCGTCATCAACAATGTACGGTACCGGCGACCGCCACGGTACAACCTAGAGCGACTGAAAAACCGGATGTCGCCTCAGCATATGCGCAGAATCTCGAGGCCGCGTTGCCAGACGAGGGCGAGCTCGATGAGACCCCTCTAGAGAACTGCTGGAGTACAGTAAAATCAGCCATCAACAACGCAGCCGAGAGAACCATCGCATCGGGTACGTGGAACGGAATCGACGGAACAAATGGTTCGACGAAGAGTGCAGAACGGTTTTGGAGGAGAAGAACGCAGCGAGGGCGGTAATGCTGCAGCAAGGGACCCGACAGAACGTGGAAGGTTAGAAACAGAAGCGAAAACAGCAGATCCGTCTCTTTCGGGAGAAAAACACGGTGTGTCTGGTGGACAACATTAATTTAAAAAAATCGGTATCGCTAAGACACCCACCAAACGAAAGCTAAGGGTCACCCCTTTCATTTGAGACTTAAATTAGAAAGTTCTATCGGCGGGTCTAGAACAATTTTTTTTTTTGAAAATATATGATATTTTTTTCATTTTTTTCAAAGAACACATTTATGACAAAACACTGTTTTTCCATTGCAAGCATGACTTTCCGACGATATATTTTTTTATATTATATTTATTATTCTACCCATAAAAGCACAATAGTCCCATGTGAATGGGAAATCCAGCAGATGACTGTTTTGTGTTTATGGACAGTGCGGTGAAAGTACTAGAAAATCGAGTTATATGCGGTTCCTTTGAATTCCAATCAAGATTTCAATCATGTGTTTGCATCCTATGACAGATGCGTATACGTCTTTAGGGTCTCGTATTTGACTGGCACCAGCAGGTCATCAATCGACCAACTTTACAGCACATACCGTCATTTGGTTCTTCAGATTTGTGCTCTTGAAATTTCGGGGTGTGACTTCGTCATATATTCTCGTCAAACAGCTTCTCAACTTCAATGCGCGTCTGGTACTCAAGACACATGTTTTCTTTCGTCTTCTTCTTCTTGGCGTAACGTCCCTACAGGGACAAAGCCTGCTTCTAAGCTTGTTCTATGAGCACTGTAGGAGATGTAATAAGAATAAATGAAATTGTTCGATTTGTTTGAAATTTTCTTATTTTATCTCCTACAAGCACTTTCACAGTTTTTAACTAAAAACTTCTTTTGCCAATTACTATTTTTCATGTGTATAGCGTGTGACTTGCACGAAAATACTGCATCCTCATTTAAGTCGAGGAAATTTCCTTCACGAAAAGGTCCTGGACTAACCGGGAATCGAACCCGTCATCCTCAGCATGGTTGTGCCTTTGAACACTCAGAATATTCTTTCGTTAAACCTCAACGAATATGCTTCGTAAAACCAGTTTTCGTAAATTGGAAGCAATTTGCGTAAAATGTACGGTCCATCCGTACCACCATGCTGAAACAGTACAAATGGAGTTGTATCATGTACGAAATCACGAATCCGACAGACGCTAAGCTTGCTCATTCGTAGATTTTAGCTCCCGCTTTGTAGAATGAAACAAAATAAACAAATGTCAAACATTTTTTACTAACCATGCGTAAAAAGAAAATTTCGCTTCGTAGAATGCAACAAAGCTTTGCAGTCATCACTGGCGATTGATTGGATCGCAGAGAAAACAAAGCAACATGTTTTAATGAGCATATGACGGTGCGTGTGCGAGAAGAGGAAAGGAAACATGCTCTCGGTTGAAAAGTAAAAGTTATTTATAAACGGAACCAAAGTGGAAAGAGTTCTGGTTGTTTTCGGACGGCTAGCACTGGTAGGTATAAATCAGAAGATACGTGATTCGAAGCCTGTGATATCTAAGTGGATGAACGTGTGGTATTTTTTTAAAGCATGTTTTATGTTATTCCGACAAAAAAAAAGAGACAGAAAAACTTGTCGGAGCGATTTTATACGAAACGAACTCATGCATATTACGAAGCTTTTCGTTGCAGAAAACAACGAATGGCATTTGTTAACATGACGACCGATTTCGTACAATGAAACAAAATTTATTTTCAGTGAAGCTGTGGCTTTATGGGCACTTTTCGTTATCAAAAACAAATCATCGATGAACAAAATCGGTTTACTGTTCTGGTCACTCGTTGTCGCCGGTTTCCATCTGGATGGTAGTTCATGAATATTTGAGAGATTCATCTGATCAGCCTGATCTATGGGGTTTACCCGCAAATATTTAGCAACCGCAGCAACTTTATGAGAAGTCTGAATGATGTTCAAAAAGTTTCAATGTACTTCAGCTTTAGTGCAAACAAGCTGCTTGCCTTTGATCATCTTCCTGTAGCATCTAGAACACAACTGCAACGAGCAATTTCTTTCTGCGTTATCAGTAGTAGCGCTAGATCTGCCATGTTTGCCCTTTATGAGAAGTTGTAGTTCTTGCAGCACTACATATTTCACAAACAAGGGCCGCAACTCCATTTAGAAGGTTTCAAATAATATGTAAGCTCATAGAGAGCAAATCTAATGGGTATATTCGCCACCATTGAATGAGCAAGTCCGTACTTTTTTGTGGGGTAGTACTAACTGCTATCTCTGATATCTTTCAGAAAAAAGTTGTCATAATATCAACAACCTGCAAGTAGAAACAAGAACAAGTTAAGACATTTTCATTGATTGATTGACTTGTCTTTATTAAAGAGACTTTCAGCCAGACATTTTCAATCCCTTCTGATTGATATGTATGTGCTCAGACATATGTACTTTAATGCAAAACATGTATATATGTCAATAAAGCTGTAGAATTGAATGAAAAGTTGCTAACTCGTCTATAATGCAATGATGCTAGAAGAAAGTTGTGGAGCGGACCTGGTGTGATGGTTAGAACACTTGACTATCACGCCGAGGACCTGGGATCGAATCCCACTCCCGACAAACTCGCAAAATGTGAGTTCTTCCTTCGGAAGGGAAGTAAAGCATGGGTCCCGAGATGAACTAGCCAAGGGTTAAAAACCTCATTAATACAGATAAAATAAAAAAAAATAGCAGAAGATCAAACTATTGATAACCGCCAGATTAGCACGTTGTTCTAACTACATATATATTGTGCAACCATTAGACATGTAGCATTAATTATTCTATTTTTGTCAGTTGAATAAGGCTGCCCGTTCACAAAGATATACTGTTACTAATATTTTTTATGTCTAATTACCCGTTATTAGACAATTTTACTAAACAAATCTAAAACAGTGAATATTAACTGCTTTCGATAATAATTGTGGCGAAAAAACACTTCTTCAAACACAAAACGTACTCTTTGGTTTGGTTTTCCTCGTCACTTAGGGGGTTCTTGTCGTAGTTGTTTCTTTAAAAGTAAGGAGCTATACCTAACTGCAATAGTCTAAATTAACTAAAAATGTTTAAGTCTTAGGTACCATAAAGGTGCACAAATTGAACAAATACCGGCATGTGATAATTCTATCCGAGCCACGGCATACAAGGATATAAGACAGACCTTCACATTAATAGAATTGGTGTGGAGTTCTAGATCGTTTCATTCATGCTTTTGAACGATTTAAATTTTATCATCAAAAAACTTTCAATTTTCCGAAATGGATTACCTTCCAAATGTTGTGCCCCGTTATCCGAGCTACTTTGATGTATGTTCTATTTTTGTTGACATTACTCGGCCTACTTCGATCGTAAAACTGTTAAATCATGAGACACTGTCAATAAAAAATAAGAAAATTACAGCCGCAATAACTACTTCCACATGTATAAAAGGCGAAATTTATTTGTACATATGCCCAGCTACTGCTGAAATTCTATTCAACTGCTCTAAATATTTTTTTTGCACTTTATGTCTAAGCAATATTTTGTAAGGGAAATTTTTAATTTTTGATTTGACCCGTTTACTCTTTTAAAATGACCCGTTACTAATGGGCGACCTCATACAAGCCTATTTGGCTACACTCAAGGTTGAAAAAAAAAAACTCAAGTCTCAAAGATAGTGATATTTGAAAAAAAAAATTGTTCTAGACCCGCCGATAGAACTTTCTCCTTTTAGTCTCAAATGAAAGAGGAGACCTTCAGCTTTTGTTTGGTGGGTGTTTTAGCGATACCGATTTTTTTAAATTAATTTTGTTCTACCAGACACACCGTGAAAAGCGCCGCTGGAAGAAGCGAAGTGCGAAGAAATGGAACTGCTGTGCCGTTCCCAAGAAACACGGAAGTTCTATCAGAAGCTCAACGCATCCCGCAACGGCTTCGTGCCGTGAGCCGAAATGTGCAGAGATAAAGACGGAGGCATCTTGACGGATGGACGTGAGGTGATCGATAGGTGGAAGCACTTCGATCAGCACCTGGATGGTGTGGAGAATGTAGGCATGGGAGACCACGGCAACGGAGGAAACGACGACGCCAGTATGCAGTGGAGGACAAAAATGAACAAACTCCCACGCTGAAGGATATTAAGGATGCCATTCACCAGCTCAAAACCTACAAAGCAGCTGGTAAGTATGGTATCGCAGCTAAACTCATCAAGATGGGCCCAAAAAAGTTGGCCACCTGTCTGCATCGGTTGATAGTCAGAATCTGGGAAACCGAACAGCTACCGGAGGAGTGGAAGGAAGGGGTAATCTGCCCTATTCACAAGAAAGGCGATCATTTGGAATGTAAGAACTTGAGGGCGATAGTGAATGCTGCATACAAAGTGCTATTCCAGATAATCTTCCGTCGTCTGTCATCTAAAACGAATGAGATCGTGGGATGTTATCAAGCCGGCTTCATCGACGGCCGGTCGACAACGGACCAGATCTTTACTGTACGGAAAATCCTCCAGAAATGCCGTGAATACCAGGTCCCAACGCATCACCTGTTCATCGACTTCAAAGCGTCATATGTACGACAGTATCGACCGCGCAGAGCTATGGAGAATCATGGACGAAAACGGCTTTCCTGGGAAGCTGACTAGACTGATTAAAGCAACGATGGGCGGTGTGCAAAACTGCGTAAGGGTTTCGGGTGCATTATCCAGTTCATTCGAATCTCGCCGAGGACTGCGAGGTGATGGAAGCCGCTTGAAGAGACACATGAGCCCCATCTGTCCAACAACTGACCCTCTTCTGAGCAAACTAGCTCTAGTGCCCCACACCCGGATTACGGCAACCGATCAACGGCAATGAACAATGGACCCCACTTTGGACTGATGAAGCAGTATCAAGTGCTCTTCGATCTACTGGCACAAGTAGAAAGTGAAAAAGAGACAACGTCGCAGCAGATCCAAAAATAGAATTGAGTAGATAAAATAGAAACACCGCCACTGTTCAAATGGGCAGTTGGCAATTGATGTCGCTCTCGTGATGCTCAAGTTGGTGAATAGAGCTTGTAGTGTAAGGAAGGAGATATATGGAATAAAAAAAATTCGAGGGACATTCTTAAGGAAATTTTGGAACGCATTCCAATCAAATTTCCAATCAAATTTATGAATTTCTAATCCTTCAAAGAGTTCTTGATTGTCATGATATTTTTAGGATTTGTTTGGTTTTTCAGTCCGATTGTGAGATCAAAAACAACCTTATATCCTCTTACTCCGACGTTTCGATCCGTATCGGATCTTTCTCAAGGATTCAAGTTGTCGATTGCTTTCTCGTCATTTGGATTTTTCAATCTTTAAACCGTCATTTAATATTTGTGGAAATCCGTTTTTCCCTAAAAAAACACAATTTTTAATTTAGGTATTGGGATTCGGACCACTTTCGCTACTATCTGTCCACAATTGTAGACAGATTGTAGACAGGAAATTTATTGAGAAATATTTGCATCGTTTATTAGAACAGTTCTCAGCAAAGAACACTCGCAAAACAATTAAGAACTCTTTGGGAGAGTTTTTTTTAGGCAAATGTGAAAAAAATGCTGGATTATGGAGAAATAATAGAAGAAATCCTTGGAAGAACCCTCTGAAAATTTGTGAATATCTGAACAAAATCTTCGAGGGAACCTTTAGAGTAATTCTCGAACAAAACTTCGGAATCGATGAAGAAGTCCTTGACAGAATTTCCGAAGTAGATCCTTGGATAAATTTCAGAAAACAAGTCTTTGAGAGTTACAATAATTAATTCGGATTTTCCAAAAACAAAAACTTCTTTAATTCTTTCTGAAACTTTTCCAAAATCTTATTTAAACAACAAAAAATGCAATGATTCCTCCAAAGATTCCTCATGAAATAACTTCAAGAATTCCATCTGTGTTTTTCAATTCTTTGTATTAGAAGAATCCTGGAAGTATTTTCTTCTAGAGTCCTTATGGAACCTTCCCAAAACATTTTACACAGGAACCATCAGAAGAGTTTCTACAGGAATTGCGGGATTTTTGTTTTTGGAGTATATTAAGAACACAGTCGTTCTGGTCCTGCAGTCGAGTGTGGTAACGGGGGCCTCCGCCCTCTCGCTTCAGGCAAGTTTCCACTTAACTCTCAAAATTCATCCACTGACGCACAGTGGGATCATTCTGAAAAAAGACGATCAAAACCTCTAAGAGCCGTTAGATGACATTTTAGCATATAGGTGTCTTTGGAAGATGTGTTCAGAAAAATCTTCTCTATTTTTATGCATATTCACTGTATGGTAAAACTGTAGGGTGAACCCGAGCAAAAAAATATTTTTTCAAATTATTTTTTTAGAGGGTAGATGTCTTCAGCAAAGTTGTAGAATAAGTAATTTCAAGTAACTTTGCTGAAGACACCATATAGCTTGGACTTCAATTTTAGGGAGAAAATATGAAAGTTTAAAAAACAACCTCAAAATCAGTTTTTTGAACTTTTCCATGATTATATCGTAAAATTTCAACGTGATATGTTCTACAAGTTTGTAGGTACTACTGGAATACACTATCTTGCCGAAGACACCAACTCTGTAAAATTGAAAATTGCTCCAGTAAACCAATTTTTTTTGAAATTTTTTCACTATTTTCACTATTGAATATTTTTTGAATAGGCACTTTTTGGCAGCCGTGCTATCAAAATTTCAATGCTTTATCATGTCCAGAATAGACCAAAAGTAACTTAACAATCGGGTCTGATAAGGCACTTTGATCTCTGATGCTATTTTATTAGTAATTTTTCAAAGAAAATATTTACAAATTTCATACAAATCATTTAATACAAACTGAAAACTCACGAAAACTTTTCGACATTGATATTTGTTAATCAAAATAGTATTCTTGTTGAAGTAGTCTACATTTCGAACACTGTGGTTGCCTTAACATTGAATACCCGACAAAAAAAATCGCTTTTTTAATTTTTTGATGAGTTAAAAACTCACTATTGAATATTTTTTGAGTAGGCACTTTTTGGCAGCCGCGCTGTCAAAATTTCTATGATTCATTATGTCCAGAATAGACTAAAATTGACTTAACAATCGGGTCTGATAAGGCACTCACTTTGATATCTGAAGTTATTTTAATAGTAATTTTCAAAGAAAATATTCACAAATCCCATACAACCTTTCGATATTATTTTTAGCTCATCCAAGTAGTAATTCTGAATAAAAAACAACAAGGTAAATAAATGTACAATATTTCAACTGTCAGTGTCATTTATTTTTAACTACAAATTTTGAAAGAGGCTTTTCCCTCTTCGAGTGATTTCCTCATCTACGAAATCTTTCTCAAGAAGGCACAAATTATCTTTTCAAAAAATCGTTATAATATAAACTTAAAACTAAAGGCTCCTCCGGAAAAGTATCCATAATCGAGCCGTGATCTTGATGCGGATATGTCAAGGGATGAACCAAGGTAATATGTCTACGACGAAGGAATTTTGAAAATCATGGACAGGAATCGACCTAACGGACGCAGTTCTTGAAAACTGGGAAAAATAAATTTTAAAGAGTACCAAACAGCATAACCAATTTCAATAAAATATCTGTGAAGAATTTTCATCATGACGTAAGATTTACAACCTAGAACATCTCTTACAGATGCTGGCTATTTCAATGTGATGTAACATTGTTTCACTCGTTTTATTTTATTTTTTTTATTTTCAACACAAAACTTGTAGAGGCATTCATTATATTTTCGCCTTTTTAGTTTTTCAACCATAGTTATAATGTTAACATAGCAAATGAAAAAAAAATGTTATCATTGTTTTAGTTGATTAATTAATGTATGTATTTTAACATAAACAAATGCATAGGGAATTACAATAAAAAATTAGAGAAAAAACACAGTTTTTAATTGGTATTAAAAAATCATCTAAAAATTTAAAAAGCGATATTTTTGTCGCATATTCAATGTAAAGTCAACCACAGTGTTAGAAATGTAGACTATTTCAACAAGAATACTATTTGGTTTAACAAATATTAATGTCGAAAAGTTTTCGTGAGTTTTCAGTTTGTATTAATTGATTTGTATAAAATTTGTGAATATTTTCTTTGAAAAATGACTATTAAAATAGCATCAGAAATCAAAGTGCCTTATCAGACCCGATTGTTAAGTCACTTTTGGTCTATTCTGGACATGATAAAGCATTGAAATTTTGATAGCACGGCTGCCAAAAAGTGCCTATTCAAAAAATATTCAATAGTGAAAATAGTGAAAAAAATTCAAAAAAATTGGTTTACTGGAGCAATTTTCAATTTTACAGAGTTGGTGTCTTCGGCAAGATAGTGTATTCCAGTAGTACCTACAAACTTGTAGAACATATCACGTTGAAATTTTACGATATAATCATGGAAAAGTTCAAAAAACTGATTTTGAGGTTGTTTTTTAAACTTTCATATTTTCTCCCTAAAAATGAAGTCCAAGCTATTTGGTGTCTTCAGCAAAGTTACTTGAAATTACTTATTCTACAACTTTGCTGAAGACATCTACCCTCTAAAAAAATAATTTGAAAAAATATTTTTTTGCTCGGGTTTACCCTACAGTTTTACCATACAGTAAATATGCATAAAAATAGAGACGATATTTCTGAACACATCTTCCAAAGACACCTATATGCTAAAATGCCATCTAACGACTCTTAGAGGTTTTGATCGTCTTTTTTCAGGATGATCCCACTGTGTGACGCACACTCGTGTTCTAGTGCAAGCCTCTCTCCCAACGAGCTACGGTTTTACTATCAGAACGTGCGTGGACTCCGTACCAAAATCGACGACTTTTTCCTGGCAGTCAGCGACAGGGAATATGATGTCATCATTTTGACTGAAACGTGGCTGGATGATTCCATCTTCTCTGCACAGCTTTTTGGAAATCATTACAGCGTGTACAGAACCGATCGTAGTCCTGTCAATAGCAGGAAATCCAGAGGTGGAGGAGTTCTCATTGCCGTTTCACCGAGTATCAGCAGCTACTGTGACCCTGCCATTATAGATGATTCCCTAGAACAACTGTGGATTCGGCTTGACATGACAAAGTTCGTTATCAGCATCGGTGTCCTCTACCTGCCACCGGATCGCAAAAGTAATCTGACTGACGTTCATAATCATGTAGACTCCATTGGATCTGTTATTTCCTGCCTCGGCTCCCATGACTACGCTCTGTTGTTTGGCGATTACAATCAATCATCGATTCTATGGACTCCTTCTGGGCCCGAGCCTCCATCGGTAGATCTGGATCGGTCTAACCTTCCAGTCGCTAGTAAGGTGCTTTTAGACGGCTTCAACCTCCACGGCTTAACGCAGATCAACGCAATCGAAAACATCAGAGGACGCGTGCTAGATTTCGTTCTTCTTAATGACGCAGCCTTTCCTAATTGCTCTGTGACTGCAGCTGCAGAACCACTCGTACCTGTCGACCACAGTCACCCGCCCTTGGAAGTAAATGTTCGTTACACGGCGCCTGTCTCATTTGAAGCCACCTACGACTCAAATTCTCTCGATTTCCGAAGAGCCGATTTCACCACGCTGAACGCTGCTCTGACTTCTGTTGATTGGAGTCCCCTAAGCTCGGCAGAGAACGTCAACGACGCTGTTGAATATTTCACAAATACTGTTAGTCGTATTGTATCAACGCACGTGCCTCTTGTAAGACCCGCTCCGAAACCGCTTTGGGCAAATAATAGATTGCGCTCACTAAAACGCCGTCGTTCCGTTGCGCTTCGCAGATATTGCAATTGTCGCTCATCGTATCTCAAGCAGCAGTTTAACATCGCGAGTCGGGAGTACAGGGAATACAACAAGCTCCTGTATATACGTTACTTAGATCGCACTCAACGTACACTCAGAATATTCTTTCGTTAAACCTCAACGAATATGCTTCGTAAAACCAGTTTTCGTAAATTGGAAGCAATTTGCGTAAAATGTACGGTCCATCCGTACCACCATGCTGAAACAGTACAAATGGAGTTGTATCATGTACGAAATCACGAATCCGACAGACGCTAAGCTTGCTCATTCGTAGATTTTAGCTCCCGCTTTGTAGAATGAAACAAAATAAACAAATGTCAAACATTTTTTACTAACCATGCGTAAAAAGAAAATTTCGCTTCGTAGAATGCAACAAAGCTTTGCAGTCATCACTGGCGATTGATTGGATCGCAGAGAAAACAAAGCAACATGTTTTAATGAGCATATGACGGTGCGTGTGCGAGAAGAGGAAAGGAAACATGCTCTCGGTTGAAAAGTAAAAGTTATTTATAAACGGAACCAAAGTGGAAAGAGTTCTGGTTGTTTTCGGACGGCTAGCACTGGTAGGTATAAATCAGAAGATACGTGATTCGAAGCCTGTGATATCTAAGTGGATGAACGTGTGGTATTTTTTTAAAGCATGTTTTATGTTATTCCGACAAAAAAAAGAGACAGAAAAACTTGTCGGAGCGATTTTATACGAAACGAACTCATGCATATTACGAAGCTTTTCGTTGCAGAAAACAACGAATGGCATTTGTAAACATGACGACCGATTTCGTACAATGAAACAAAATTTATTTTCAGTGTAATCTTCGGTCGAACCCTAAGCAGTTCTGGTCGTTTGTTAGATCAAAGCGGAATGAAGACGGATTGCCAACTTCGATGTTTCTCGGAACTAACTCAGCCAATTCCGCTGAAGAAAAATGCGAACTGTTTGCTGCTCAGTTCAACATGGCGTTTAACGATTTTGTACCAACTCCCTCTGAAGTCGAAAGAGCTGTTTTTGACACGCCGTCTGATGTACTGAACTTCAACTGTTTTCGGATCGATGCTGAAGATGTCACTAGAGCGATATGGAAGCTAAAATTTTCGTACTCTGTGGGGCCTGATGGAATACCTCCAGTATTGCTAAAGCGCTGTCATTCCGTTCTTCAAGAACCCTTAGCTACGATTTACAACCTCTCCTTTCAATGCAAGCAATTCCCGAACAGCTGGAAGCATTCGTTCCTGTTCCCAGTCCATAAAAAAGGAGACAAACGCGATGTGGGTAACTACCGTGGAATAACTTCGCTCTCTGCCTGCTCTAAAGTATTCGAAATTATAGTAAACGATGCACTGTTTGCTTCTTGTCGACACTACATCTCAATCGACCAACACGGGTTTTTTCCAAAACGGTCAGTTACCACCAACCTCACGCAATTCATCTCAACGTGCCTGCCGGCAATGGACGCCGGAATGCAGGTGGATGCTGTTTACCTCGATCTCAAGGCTGCCTTCGACAGGGTTGACCATCGAATACTACTTGAAAAATTGGCAAAGATTGGAGTAGCTCGAGAATGCGTGGACTGGTTCAGATCGTATTTGACTGGCAGATCGTTGTGTGTTAAACTGGGACCCTGCCAATCCGAGCACTTCCGAAATGTCTCTGGAGTCCCACAAGGTAGTAACCTTGGGCCGCTACTCTTCTCGCTCTTCATCAACGATGTTTCTTTAATTCTGCCGCCTGGGGTGAGACTGTTTTATGCCGATGACGCCAAAATATACATGGTTGTCAATAGCCTTGGTGACTGTATTGAACTACAGTCGCTCTTGTGCCGATTTGAGCAGTGGTGCGTGAGTAACTGCCTAACCTTGAGTGTTAACAAATGCCAGGTGATAAGCTTTAGCAGAAAACTGAAACCGATCATGTACCAATATACGCTATCTGGTATACCTCTGGAACGAGTGCACCGTATACGCGACCTCGGCGTCATCCTAGATGAAAAGCTTACATTCCGGTTCCACTATGAAGACGTTATATCGAGAGCGAACAGACAGCTTGGCTTTATAATGAAAATCGCTCATGAATTCCGCGATCCGGTTTGTTTAAAATCACTGTATTGTGCACTTGTGCGGTCCGTTGTTGAGTTTGCCGTCGTCGTGTGGTGCCCTTATCAAACCACCTGGATATCTCGCATCGAATCAATCCAGAAAAAGTTCGTGCGTTTCGCGCTGAGGAATCTTCCTTGGCAAAATGATCAACGCATGACTCCCTACCATGATCGCTGTCAACTACTGGGAATCGACACTTTGGAGAATAGACGCCGAACCGCGCAGACTATGTTCGTGGTCAAGTTACTGAACGGCAGCGTTGATTCTTCTCAACTTTTGGCCAGAATAAACATAAATGCTCCAGCACGATCGCTCCGGAGGCAAAACCTCCTCAGGTTGGAAGGTCGGAACACCGCTTATGGACAGCACGACCCTGTTCGTTTTATGTCGGAAACTTTCAACACCGTAGCTCACATTTTCGACTTTAATGTATCTGTTTCCACACTCCAGCAACGATTTACGTCATACTTCCGTACCATGAGTTAGTTGTTTTTGTTCATGACCAATGTTTTTAATTAATTGTACAATATGAGGCATTTTTTTTTTATTTTTAAGCTTCATTAAGACATTTTGTCAGATGGAGGTAATCACAATAAATAAATAAATTCTAAAAAAAATTCTAAAACATTTTATAGACACTCTACAAAAAAATCTGCAAACATGTTTGAATAATTTTCTTGAGAAATTACTGGACTTCTAGAGTTTCTGCAGAAATCCTTTAACCTTCCTATTGCATCACATTGGCAACAGCTGGCTGGTGAAGTTTATGTTTTGGGTCAAAAATTACCCTAATGCCAAAGGAGGGTTGAGGAGTTCTTGGAGAAAACCTCGAAGCAGTTCTTGATAAATTGTTTTGACGTGAAACCTGGGCGTGTTAATGGAGTACCTGTAGGTAAAAGAAAATTGAGTTAAATACTCTACCCTCTAATTTCAATTACATTGTTTCCTATAGCAGGCAGTATTTCGTTTCGACTTCAACTGTAAGGTCGTTTGCAGCGTCTAATACTTGACTGGACTCATTTTTTAAATAATTCCTGGAGACATTGTCTGAGCAGTCCCTTGAGTAAACATTAGATAAGTTTCTGGAAGTGTCCTCTTAAGAATTGCAGGGAACTAAAATAAAATTATAAAATCTTAAAGCTAACATGAAATCTAAGTAAATAATGTAAACAAAAACTCTTTTGTACCCATACAAGCATAAACATAAGCATAGATGACCGTACAATTCGTAGTTGCTACTCCGTGATTGACCAGAACAAACAAAATTGCACAAAGAATCAATGAATAGGGCTTGGGACTAGCTTACTATTCTCAGTGTACACAGATAGAGAGCTCCCAATTTTAGTAATGTCAATATCGGCGCTGGCAACGCCCTTACGGGCATCGAGGAGGGAAGGGAATGTTAGTAAGGCAAACGTTGTTATAGAGACCGAAATTCTCAGTGTCTTCACGATTGTCTTGGGAAGGAATTTTTGTTAGTAGGGTAGGATTCATTGTCAGTCTGGGAGTCACTTATGGTTGGAATGTGATCTGATAATGGATCAATAAATACTAACTTTCACGCACCAATTGACCACTTTTCTATATGAAAACATTCATATCTAATAAAAGTAATCTTGTCGCGCGTCGGAGCTGAAAATTTAAGCTCATTTCATGCAGGAATGAACTGAACTCAACGAAGGATATTTAGGCCGTTACAAATATTTATTTCACTTTTTGTCCCACCACTCTTTGGCTGGTCGAGGGGGGGGATAAAAATAATAAAGCATTTAATTTGAAAAATATTAAAAACTCATCGGATTTGTTAAAGAATTTTGAGCAAGACTAGAAATTTTGATAAATATTTTTTTATCTGCCCCCTCAAAATGCAAAATCCAGCCAAAAATTTTTGAAGGGGGGGGGGAGACAAAAAGTCAAAATAAAATTTGTATCAGCCTTAAATCAATAAACTAAACCATATACATTCACAATATGGAACATGTAAATCACGCGCGTGAGAAAATGATTCAGAATCGTGCACAAGCTTGCCCACGCAGGAGTGGTTCGTGAGTGAGCTCTTTGAATGTGAATTTACCAACACTGAGTCATAGGGTAGTGGACGTATTTTGACCCACACTGGATTTTTTATTACATTTATCATATAATCTCTACAAAATCTTGGCAAATGATTATTGGAACTTCCAATTATCATTTGCCAAGATTTTGTAGAGATTATGTGATATATGTAAAAAAATCCCAGGGTGGGCCAAAATACGTCCAATACCCTACATGCACATCAAAGAACAACGCAATACTCCAAAAGCTCTTTTGTACTCATACAATTGTCAAAATATTTTACATCACACAATTTATTCTTTGTTTTGTGTGATGTGAACTCGCATCGTGATTCGTAACAAACACAATTCTTAAATTCCCGAACAAATGGTGGACGATATACTTCATTGTGTTTTTTTTTTACCTATAAAGGGTGGTACGGTCAAAATTTGGTCAAACATTTTTTTTTCATAACTTTGGACTGCGTACACCAAAATAGCTGATTTTTGGACCAGTAATGGTGCATTATGCTAAGGCCATAAAATTTTCATCAAAATCGGTTTAGTTTTTGCGGAGATATTGTTGAATCCTGAGATCTGCAATTGTAAAATTTTGTACCAAGAGGCTTCAAAAATAAGAACACATTATTACTGTTTTATTTATAGAGCCAGAAATACTGAACCGAATTCAATGATTTTTTTCTGTATATGAAGAATGCATGCCCAAATGTTGTGTAAAAAATTAATTCAATTTGATTTCGCCGTTACAAAGTTATATTTGTTTAAGTGGCATCCTGTCAGTTTTTTTCATATTCAAACTGCCACAACTTTGGAAGTATTCATACATAATGGTTCAAAATTTTACTTGGATCTTATTTGTATAATAGTATTGTACTGTAAAATTTTGATATGAATCGGAGCAGTATTAGTAGTTTTATAACCAAAAGTGTGCTTTACTGATTTTAAATTGTCAAAGATTTACTATGGAGCGCCTTTGTACAAAATTCTAAAAAAATGAAAATTTTATGGCATAAGATACACATAATGTACCATTACTGGTCCAAAAATCAGCTGTTTTAGTGTACGCAGTCTGACGTTATGAAAAAAATTGTATGACCAAATTTTGACCGTACCACATCATCTTTATTACATCAACTGAAATTGTTTTAACCTTTTAGGACGCGCGCCATCAAGCAACCGGAACTGCACCACGCTCGCGCTGTATACGACGAGCGAGGTTTTTTGGTAGTGTAGATTTTTATAATTTTTTTTTCATAAACATCCCTACACTTTATTATTTTTCTTCGAAGCCTATATGGTTTCATCACAGAGTGTGCGATAGCTTGGCAACTGGAGAGCCAGATTCGTGTACGCGTGTCTTTTTTGTGTTTTTTTCGGGTCTTGTGCTTCGTTCGCCAATGTGAAGCCGATGATGTTTCGCAGTCATTTGGTAATTGTTAATTGGTGCGTGTGTGTATTCGTTCTAGATCAGAGGACAGGACAGATTTGGGGTCTCCAGTTAGCCTATTGGTTAATGCTATGTATCAGCCAATCCGGAAACGAAGGGTTCGATTCCCGTTCGGGTCGGGAAATTTTTCTCCACTCCCTGCGCATAGCGTATCATTGTACTTGTTCACAATATGCAAATTCATGCTATGGCCGACAAAGAAAGCCCTTATATTAATAACTGTGGCAATGCTTAAAGAGCACTGCGTTGAAGGCAGACCATGTTCCAAATGGACGTAGAGCCACAAAGAAGAAGAAGAAGAAGCACTTTGTTTCGTAAAGTCTATCGTTCAGCGTGCGATGCTGAATGCACAATAAATGCTCTGAAGATGCAACAGCGCTCTTTTATTTACGTTTTCGAAATCGGGCGAACAGTCTTGAACTAATATGGCACAGTTCGCTGGTTGCATAGCTTGTAAGTGTTATATGATAGATCGACACTATATTGAGGAAGTTGGAAAAACGGAAACGGCTATTTCTACCAACTTTTGGTTTTAGTCAAGTTTCTAGCGATGACGATGAACATATGAACAATGAATTGTATATCAAGTGAAAAGGGAGAATGTAAATATAGAGATACAAAGTAGTAAGAAATGAGCAGGCCAGGGACTAAAACCAGCACCTTCTACATACGAATCAGAATCGGATGCCATTAGATCACCAAGTCCGTCTCTTTTTAAATTTAGTATTGTTTTTAAAAATAAGTAGTGAAAAAGATCTAGTACTAAAAACCCCTTTTTTTCCCTAGCTACACCAAGGACTGAGAAAACGACGAAAATATATTGCAATGATTTATCGGAAAATATTACACTCAATTTGCAAATTGTATATGTACTCCTACTGCACAAGTCAATCGAGCTGCCTGAAAAAGGGACGTAACGAATCACGTTGCATCGCAATGCTTCCACTGTGAACTAACTCTGTGCCCATGCCCAATGTCCAATGCCCATGCTGTCTGTGGGGCGGTCGCGTCGCCGTCCACTTAGGGTTTATCTATCATTTCTCGCTGCTGCCACCACCCTCAAGCCATCATCGAAGAGTCGCACAGGGATCTTGGGTAATTCCCGGGGGTAACGGGTGGTGGAGTGAACTTTTCCGCACCGATCGCTATTAATAGAGCACGTGATATTTACGGCCCCATAGATAACTCCTTCGATACCAGAAAATACACACTATACGGTGGAAATGAATGGTACGTCACCGCCCGGGAGATTGAGTGCACTTCGAAAGGGTTAGGGTTCAAGCTTTGGATTGAGTGTACAGTCGGGACTTCCATAACATAGCACGACTAACGTATAGCCAACCTAATTTCGCAGTTTCTCTGAGAA
Organism: Aedes albopictus; assembly: GCF_035046485.1. Taxonomy (NCBI): domain Eukaryota; kingdom Metazoa; phylum Arthropoda; class Insecta; order Diptera; family Culicidae; genus Aedes; species Aedes albopictus. Next base: position 271,945,069 of record NC_085136.1, read on the forward strand.
ACTATTGAAGGAATTCCACGTCGATCTCCACTAGGAAATCTTTAAGAAATTCCTGGAGAGTTCGAGATAAAATTGTCAGCGCAACTATTTAAGGATTTTGCAAAAGATCGCCTCTTGAAATTTCATGAAAAACTTCTGAATGTTATTCCAGAGCAGGGATAGCATTATACAGATTTATCTGTATTATACAGATTTTTGAGCATCCGTACAGATTCCGGTTTATATGAAATACATATTTCTGGGCTATTTTTTTTTGTTTGGAATACAGATTTTTCTCCCAAATTGTGTATGGGATACAGATTTTTGAAAAGTGTGATACAGATTTTTCCAAAAATTATCTGGCATCTCTGTTCCAGAGGATCTATTGAAGGAATTCATACTAGAGAAATTCCCGGTAGAAACCCTAAAAGAATTCGCGGTGGAACTCCGACACGGATGGAGCTTCAGAGGAATTACCGATGTTCGTTGAAACCTAGATTTTATTATATTTATCAACGAGATTGTTAGCCCATGGTTAGTTCATGTCGGGCTTCACGGCTTTACTTCCCTTCCGAAGGAAAAACTCAAATTTTATAAGTATGTGGTAGTGGGATTTGATCACAGGAACTCGGTGTGTAAATCCTTAATGATTTTCCGGTGGAATTCCCTTCAGAAATTCTCTGCGGAAGTCTTAAAAGAATTCCCAATGGATATCTTGGATCAATTCTCGAAAGATCTGTGCAATAGAGCTCCTACAGATATTCTACCGGTCAATGGTCCATGGTCAAGTGGCAGCGAGCGTGGAACAGTTCCGGCAAAGGAAGGTGGACCCACGGGTTGGTCCCGAGGGTAGATAGTTGGGCTAACAGGTGCCATGGGGAAGTAACATTCCACCTGACCCATGTCGTTTCAGGCCATGGTTGCTTCCGACAGTATCTACATCGTTTCAGTCATGTGGGTTCTCCCGAATGTTCGATTTACCCTGGTTTAGGTGGAAACGGCGCATCACGTTTTGTTTGAGATGTTCGCCACATGGGGAGAGGACACAACTGCGAACAACCTGTCCAGACGATGTGTAATGATGAGTTTGGCTGGAAGGCTGTTTCAACGGCTATCACCCACATGGTCTTGAAGCTACAGAGGAATTGGCGCATGAGCTCGCTGTACAAGGGGTGGTCCAAGGATTCGTAGGTCATACCGGTGCCCTGCGGTCCAAATCGACCATTATAGCGATTAAGTGGCCGCGGGTAGAACATCCTGGTAGCGTTGCTGCCCCTGGCGTCGGTCTATTGGGTCAAATCTGAGTCCGCGGTTGGAAAAGGTCCCTGGTAAGGGCCGGGGCAGGTGGAGGCAAGTTTGGGGGTTATCTGACCCTGCCTGCCTTCCGAAGACAAGGTAAGGATCACTCGGGAAGCTGGCTAAGCGTCAGTATGCCACATTGGTGGACTCCCCAATGCGAGTCATCGATGTTCGTTCTGCAGGCTACGAAGGGTTTGGCGATCAGGGGAATGTTGTTTCGTAGGTCGAGGAAAGAGTAATCCTGGAACTTTTGTTGTAGAAAACGGTGCTTAACCCCATACTACCTTGACCTCCCTGTTCAGGTGTCCGATGAGCAGATTACCCCCTATGGTTTAGAAGAAAAAAGAGGACTTTCAAGTTGAGCTCCATGAAGAATTTCCGATTAAACATCTAAAAGAATTTACGACAGAGCTCTTCAAGAAATTATAGTGGAACTCGTAGGGGATTTTTAGTGGTAATCTTGTAGGAATTCCTGGTGGAACTGTTGGAGCAAACTCGAGTTTAACTGCAATGCCCTATGCAATGTTTAGAAGAATTTTTGGTGAAACTTATAGAAAAGATCTTGGACCTTGGTAGAACACCATGGATCATGTTAAGAGTAACACCGGGCGTTGCCGCAGAAGTTACAACGACAATTTCTCTAGGAATTGTACTTCAAAATCCTTTGGATGTTCCACCGAAAATTTCTGCAGAAGTACCATGAAATTCGTGCAAGAATTCTTGGTCTAAGACTTTACGCTTTAGACTTTACGCTTCGGAAATTCTTTGCATTTTATTATTAATATTATTATTATTATTATTATTATTATTATTATTATTATTATTATTATTATTATTATTATTATTATTATTATTATTATTATTATTATTATTATTATTATTATTATTATTATTATTATTATTATTATTATTATTATTATTATTATTATTATTATTATTATTATTATTATTATTATTATTATTATTATTATTATTATTATTATTATTATTATTATTAATATTATTATTATTATTATTGTTATTATTATTATTATTATTATTATTATTATTATTATTATTATTATTATTATTATTATTATTATTATTATTATTATTATTATTATTATTATTATTATTATTATTATTATTATTATTATTATAATTATTATAGAGTTTTGGCACTTCTCAGCAAAAATTGCTGGAAACTTTCACCTACCCCGGGCAATCGGAATGCCAAAGGGGATTAGGCTCTGTGGATCTCATTAGCCGGTTTTTTAGCTTATCCTAATGAGTCTGCTTTTGGATGTACTTTCAGTTGTGATGATTCAGGAACCGCCTAACTATACTACAGGTTCCAAGAATCACCGCTTTCAGGATGCTGTTCAGGTCCTTCTTCAATTCCAGCTCGTCTAGGGACCTCAGGAGAGATTTAGGGACAACTCCGGTTGCCGAGAGGACAACCGCAACTATACGGACGTCCTCCAGGTGCCACATGTGCTTCAACTCCTCCGCTAGGTCGTGGTACTTGGTTATCTTGCCGGAGAACGTTGATTGGACATTATGGTCTAACGGTACAGCGATGTCGATGAGAGTTACTCGCTTCATCCTTTTGTCGAAAACCACAATGTCAGGCCGGTTGGCACGAATGAGGACGTCCGTAATGATCTCGCGATCCCAGTACAGCTTTATGCAACTATTTTCCAGAACCGGGTCCGGCTGGTACTTGTAGTAGGGTACAAATCTGTCGACCAAGTTGTGCTTTAAAGCAAGCTGTTGGTGCACAATCTTGGCAACTTCGTTGTGACGATCGAGGTAAGCTGATCCAGCTAACACTGAACAGCCTGCAACGACATGCTCGATCGTTTCTCCTACTGAATTACACTTCCTACAACGGTCCTTATTATTATTATTATTATTATTATTATTATTATTATTATTATTATTATTATTATTATTATTATTATTATAGAGTTTTGGCACGGGCTGCAAAACGGTGAGTCGATAAGGAGAGCGTCCAATATAGCTCTGGTCCTCACAAGTTCCTACCTCATGCTTCCACGGGTCAAGCGATGACAAAGACCGCCAGCTAAGAGTTGTGTGCTTAGCTGGTAGTGCAGCCTGGGCACTGTTGTCCTTCTGACTTCAGCTAGATTGAGGAGGTACGATCCGAGTGTCTGTTCACCAAGGAGGTGCGGCTCAAACAGCGTCTGTTCTGGCATCCAGCGGCTGAGTAAGAAACGCTGCACCACGCCCAGCTAGATCCAAGGTGGTAGCCCCATCAGCGTGGTCGTCCCAGTGTTGGTTGGGACGTTAAACAGAACTGGCACGATGGCCCTCCGGCGAGACAGGAGTGTTGGCGTAGGCCCAATAAGCCACCCGTAAAAATCCCCATTGCGAATAACATAGGAGAAAATACGACTCGATACAATCGGCAAAGACCCACGCGACGAAATAAGGACTACGATTGGAAACTTGGAACATGGAATTGCAAGTCACTAGGTTTCGCAGGATGTGACAGGATAATCTACGACGAACTACATCCCCGCAATTTCGACATCGTGGCGTTGCAGGAACTTTGTTGGACTGGACAGAAAGTGTGGAAAAGCGGGCATCGAGCGGCTACCTTCTACCAAAGCTGTGGCACCACCAATGAACTGGGAACAGGATTTATAGTGTTGGGCAAGATGCGACAACGTGTGATCGGATGGCAGCCGATCAACGCAAGGATGTGCATGTTGAGAGTTAAGGGCCGTTTCTTCAACTACAGCATCATCAACGTCCACTGCCCACACGAAGGGAGACCTGAAGACGAGAAAGAAGCGTTCTACGCGCAGTTAGAGCAAACATACGATGGTTGCTCGCCGCGTGACGTGAAAATCGTTGTCGGCGACATGAACGCGCAGGTAGGAAGGGAGGAAATGTACAGACCAGTAATCGGGCGAAACAGCCTGCACGCCGTATCGAATGATAACGGCCAGCGATGCGTAAACTTTGCAGCCTCCCGTGGTATGGTAGTCCGAAGCACCTTCTTCCCCCGCAAAGATATCCACAAAGCCACCTGGAGATCACCCGACCATCAAACAGAAAACCAAATCGACCACGTTCTAATCGACGGTAAATTCTTCTCAGATATAACCAACGTCCGCACATACCGCAGTGCAAATATAGATTCGGATCACTACTTAGTCGCTGTATGCATGCGCTCAAAACTTTCAACAGTTATCACCACACGTCGAAGTCGAACGCCGCGGCTCAACATCGAGCAGCTTCGTAACGTAGAAGTGGCTCAAGACTACGCGCAGCAGTTAGCAGTGGCCCTACCAACGGAAGAGCAGCTTGGCGCAGCTACACTTGAAGATGGCTGGAGGGACATCCGATCCGCCATAGGTAGTACCTCGGCTACAGCACTAGGCTTCGTGACTCCGAATCACAGAAACGACTGGTACGACGGCGAATGTGAACAGTTGAAAAACGAGAAGAATTCAGCATGGGCGAGAATGCTGCAACACCGTACGAGAGCGAATGAGGCACGTTACAAACAGGCGCGGAACAGGCAGAACTCAGTCTTCCGGATGAAGAAGCGCCAGCAGGAAGAACGAGATCGCGAAGCGATGGAAGAGCTGTACCGCGCTAAGGAAACACGAAAGTTCTACGAGAAGCTGAACCGCTCGCGCAGAGGCTTTGTGCCACAAGCCGACATGTGCCGAGATAATCACGGGAATATTCTCACGAGCGAGCGTGAGGTGGTCGAGAGGTGGCGGCAGCATTACGATGAGCACCTCAATGGCGACGTTGCAAGTACCGAAGGTGGTGTGGTAACAGATCTAGGAGTACGTACACATGACGAAAGACTTCCGGCCTCTGACCCCCAAGAGATTGAGGAGGAGGTTGGCCGGTTGAAAAACAACAAAGCCGCTGGAGTAGATCAACTACCAAGCGAGCTTCTAAAATACGGTGGAGAAGCACTGGTGAGAGCACTACACCGGGTCATTACCAAGATTTGGGAGGAGGAAGTATTACCGGAGGAATTGATGGAAGGTATCGAGTGTCCCATCTACAAAAAGGGCGACAAGTTGGATTGCGGGAACTACCGCGCGATCACACTACTGAGCGCTGCCTACAAGATACTCTCTCAAATTTTATGCCGCCGTCTATCACCGATTGCAAGAGAGTTCGTGGGGCAATATCAGGCTGGATTTATGGGTGAACGCGCTACAACGGACCAGATGTTCGCCATCCGCCAGGTGTTGCAGAAATGCCGCGAATACAACGTGCCCACACATCACTTGTTCATCGATTTCAAATCGGCGTATGATACAATCGATCGAGAACAGCTATGGCAGATTATGCACGAATACGGATTCCCGGATAAACTGATACGGTTGATCAAGTTCGTAGTTCGAGTATCAGGGACACTCTCGAGTCCCTTCGAATCTCGCAGAGGGTTACGGCAAGGTGATGGTCTTTCGTGCTTGCTGTTCAACATTGCTTTGGAGGGTGTAATAAGAAGAGCGGGGATAAACACGAGTGGGACGATTTTCACGAGGTCCGTTCAGCTGCTTGGTTTCGCCGATGATATTGATATTATTGCTCGTAAATTTGAGACGATGGCGGAAACGTACATCCGACTAAAGAGTGAAGCCAGGCGAATCGGATTAGTCATTAATGTGTCGAAGACAAAGTACATGATGGCAAAGGGCTCCAGGGAGGAATCACCGCGCCCGCCACCCCGAATTCATATCGATGGTGATGAAATCGAGGCGGTTGAAGAATTCGTGTACTTGGGCTCACTGGTGACCGACGACAACGACACCAGCAGAGAAATTCAGAGGCGCATTGTGGCAGGAAATCGTGCCTACTTTGGACTCCGCAGAACTCTACGATCGAATAAAGTTCGCCGTAACACGAAGTTAACCATCTACAAAACGTTGATTAGACCGGTCGTCCTCTATGGGCACGAAACATGGACCTTACGTGCAGAGGACCAACGCGCCCTTGGAGTTTTCGAACGGAAGGTGTTGCGTACCATCTACGGCGGAGTGCAGATGGAAGACGGGACTTGGAGAAGGCGAATGAACCACGAGCTGCATCAGCTGCTAAGAGAACCAACCATCGTCCATACCGCGAAAATCGGGAGGCTACGGTGGGCGGGTCACGTCATCAGGATGTCGGATAGCAACCCGACTAAAATGGTTCTCGAGAGTCATCCGACCGGTACAAGAAGACGTGGAGCGCAGCGAGCTAGGTGGGTCGACCAAGTGGAGGACGATCTGCGGACCCTACGCAGAGTGCGGAACTGGAGGCAAACAGCCATGGACCGAGTGGAATGGAGGCGGCTACTATGTACAGCAGATGCCACCCCGGCCTTAGCCTGACCGGTAAGGTAAGTAAGAGTTTTGGCACTTCTCAGCAAAAATTGCTGGAAACTTTCACCTACCCCGGGCAATCGGAATGCCAAAGGGGATTAGGCTCTGTGGATCTCATTAGCC